>NC_056733.1:1049174391-1049310143 GCF_019279795.1 Protopterus annectens
TGTATATGTATATATACATAGATATATATATATATATATATATACATATATATATTATAAACACACACACACACACACACACACATATATATATATATATATATATATATATATATATATATTTATATACATTGTATATAGTATCCCAGTTATACAATACCAATTCCATGTGGAGCTGGAGCTGAAATGTTACATTATAAATATGAAAAATACAGGTGTAGTTGATTTCCTGAATGGAGATTAACGTCAGACAATCCTCCCAGTTTGCCCTTTAAAACAAGAAAAGTGAGGCTCTACTGGTTTTGACTTAAAAGGGCACACAAAGAGGATCTTCTTGGAATTGAAGAGAGGTTCTGTTGGAGTTCAGAGGAAGGTTCAACAGAGGTTGCCTAGTGCCATGAGCAGGAGATGAGACATGGGGATTATAAAAGAGAGAGGAAGAAACAAAAATTGAGAAGAAGCTTCTGGAACGTCTCCGTAAGGAATAGTAGTGTTACCTGCCAGGATATAATGTGTTCTTGATGTAAAAAGGCCAGAAAGCAACTATAAGCACTGTATCTTTTCTAGAAGTATATTGTTTTACAATCTGAGAAAATATTTTAAATAATTTGGAGCCTGTAAACAGATGCGTAGAAGAACTATATATTTTTTTATTTCTACTCCAAATATGCAAGGACAGAAGTTTGCTTTTTCTAATTTGTAAATAAACCAATATCTAAATGAGTACAATGGTTCCTGAGACTGCACTGTCATTAGAAACACAAATATTCTGTTGCACTGGTAATTTCACTAGTTAATGGAAAAAAGGTCTGTAGCACGGGTAATGTCCCGACTGCCTGCACTCTAACTTGGCCATTTCCCCATTTGAGAATGTCATTTCATTACATACTGCTTCTGTTTTACTGAGAATTTGCATAAAATAAAATTTAGACTACGCATTAAAATGGGGTTGGAGAAGCAAGCCTGCCAAAGATGCTTTTAGAATGAGTTCTTGAAGTGCTGTGAAGCTGCCCAAATTGTTTTCTCCACCTATGCAAAATTTAATTGCTGCCTGCTTAGCTTTGCTATAAAGAATCACTTTTTTCCCTGATGTACCCAAAAATGAGAGCTAGAAACAGAAGCTGCACTTTTAAGAGTGAAGTAACTAAAATAATTATTAAAGCATATTTAAAAGAATGCCATGCATGTAGTGTAATGACATGCACTGGTGTATGTCTATAAGTGAGCTGTTTAATCAAGACTTTGCTGATCAATTGCTTATGAAAAACAGGCACAGTGAATGTTGTGAGCTTCTGAAAGAAAGGTATTGGGAAAACGCTGCTGCAGTTGGTGCTCAAGAATACTAGCAAAATAAATTGATGCTGGATATATGATTGCTGGGAGTAATTCTGGATAGATAATTGTAGGAGTATTGTAAAACTTTATTGAATTTTTAGACTGCATAAAGTACTTTACTGTATCTTAAATAAAAAACTAAAACAAATAAATTGTAAAGTATTATGGTTTCAAATTACTTATGCTTGTGAAAAGCTGTTGAAAAATTCCTCTTTACAAAATTGTGTGGCTAGCATTTGGAATGTATAAAAAGTTGTGTGTGGTAAGAAATTAAATCTGTAATTGCTGTAAAAATTCAGATTCACAGGTAGCTACTAGGCATAAAGTCCAGGAGACCATTATGGAATGCAGTCTCAATTCTTTTTTTTTCCATAATACATTTTTATTGATATATATTTTCAAAATACAATAAAATCACACACATAATTCACTACTATTACTATCAAAACTATATACAATATCTACATGAAATGCTTCCATATAAAAATCGTCATTATTCCAAAAAAGAAGACGCCAGGGAAAAAAAACAAAGCCAAAACATTTGTAGAAGTACTTTGCGTCCATACATATCATACATATTTTCAAAACATTGTTTCCTCCACATATACATCCAAACTTTAATATATTCCTAATAACAGTATTATGCTAATATAATGTTAAAAACCTTTTCCCATATTTTCGGGTTATTAATATTTTTGTTACTTTGCTTCAGGAGTAATTTATGTGCTAATATATGCTTTATAGCCACAAGCTTGAAATTATCCCATGATGTCTTATCTGGTTCTAACCATTTTGTAGCTATATATAACTTCATCAGCAAAAAAATATTCATACATATTATAGTTTGTGACCTAGAGAGCTCTCCTGGAGGAACATGTAGAATCATAAATTCCCATGATAACGTTGAACTTTGATAACCCATCTTTTGTAGTTGTGTTCTAAGAGAGTTCCAAAGTTTATATATACACTTGCAGCTCCAGAACATATGAAGAAGATCCGCCGTTTGATTTGTGCAATATGGACAAGTTGGGGAATTCCTAGGATTAAATTTATGTAACCTAAGATGAGTATAATAAGCATTATTCCAAATCATCAACTGCGTATACATCATCTTTTGAAAAGAGACCAATTTTATTGTTAAATCAATTGCTTTTAATACCTGATTATCTGCTACTGTCATTTTGCTTACCCAATACCCTGACAACAGAATTTTATCCTGGAATTTTAAATCTTTAATTAATTTATTTGTTGTTGTTATAAATTTGACCTCCTGTTGGAGAGCCTGCCACAATTCAGAGCATTTATCCACAATTCCAACTACCGGTTTAAAGTTTTCAAAATGACTCAGAGCAAGTTCTCTGATTTGTCTCATGACAACCATATAACTCTTAGGAAGATTCAATTCCTGCCTAACTTATGGGCCGATAAATGAAATTTATTAAACACATCAATCAGAGTCAAATTAACTATTAATGGGAATTTACTAAGATTAATCAACTGATTATTTAGTTTAAAATTGGTATTCCTATGGAAAGGCTGAAAAACCATCATATATTGCAACAAATCTACTGATTGGAATAAATTTTGCAAAGATGACACATATGTTTTTAAGTGGCCCATAATCCCATACTTTATCAAACTACTTTTATCCAGAAAGGGTAAAGCTTTAGGATTTATGTTCTGATCTAGAATATGCTTGTAATTCAAGACCACCCAAGTTGGTATCCACTTTGTGTTAATTACCTCGTAATTAGCAATTCTTAAACACCTGTTGACGTTCACAATTAAATAGTATACTTCAAAATTTGGTAACTCAAGTCCTCCTCTACTCTTCGGGGTCATTAATTTCTCATACGATATTCTAGTTTTCTTTGGCTCCCAAATAAATTTAGCTAGATCTTTATGAATTTGTTTAAAAACTGTCTTTGTAATTGATACTTGAGCAGACCTAAAGATATATAACATTCGTGGTAATATATTCATTTTCACTATTGATACTTTTGCCAACACCGGTAGTCTTAAATTCCTCCATCTGCCACAATCAGCTACTATTAGTTCCCATACTCATTTAATATTATTACTATAAAAGTCCTTATTATCCGTAGAGAAGCTAATACCCAAATATTTGATATTTTCTTTACATGATATCTTCCCCAACAGGGACATTAATGAAAAGGTTTAGGGTTCTTAACGGGAAAATACTAGTTTTCTCCAAATTAATTTTATAATTAGAGACTTCTGAAAATTCGTTTATAACATTTATTATCTTTTCATTATCAGAAATTGGGGTTGTACAATAAATAATAAGATCATCAGCAAATGCCGACATTACTAATTTATTCCTATAAAGTATTGGTGCGTTATGATACAAATTTTGCTTAATATATAAAAATAGAGGTTCTAAATAAAGGTTAAACAATAAGGGGGACAAAGGGCAACCCTGCCGTGTACCATTTTAAATCTGTATTCTTTTAGAATAACTCCTATTAATATATAACGTAGTACACGGATTACTATATAATATTTGTAGTATCTGAATAAATTCCTGTGGCATATTGAAATAAGGCAACACATCAAACAAAAAGTTTATATCCACTCTATCAAATGCTTTCTGAGCATCTATTATAAGGGCATAAATATTAGAGTTGTTTTGTTTAGCATACATCATCATATTATGTAGTGTAAGTGTGTTATCACTAGTTTGTCTAGTTGCCATAAATCCAGCCTTTTCCTTAGAAATTAAATGGATCATAATCTTTTTTAATCTACATGCTATAATGGTAGTGAGAATTTTCATATCCACATTTATTAATGCTATTGGCCTATAATTATCCGGGCTTTGGGAGTCTGAGTTAGCTTTATGTATAAAGATTGTTTTTGACGCATTAAGGTGAGGGTCACTAATTTTATTTCTGATTATGTAGTTAAATACATGAGACAATATTTTACCAAAACTATCAGCAAACTCTTTATAAAATTCAACTGTCAAACCATCAGGACCTGGTGACTTATGTACTTTCATATGTTGAATTACATATACTATTTCCTCTGAAGATATAGGTTTAATCAGATCACCTTGCAGACTCTCTTCTAATTTTGGAAAATTAATTTTTTGCAAGAATCTTTTATGCTGTTATGTATAGACCTATCAATTTGACCCTCATAAACCTTGGTATAGATTTTTTCGAAAATATCAATAATATCCTCAGTTTTAGAATACACTGTGTCATTGCATTGTATTTCTGAAATATGTACTGTTGTTTTCAATTGATTTATAATCCTTGCCAATGCTTTTGACGGTATTTGAACATTATTGGCATATTTCACTAAACACCTATGCTCCTGAAGTGTTACTCTACTATTATGCAGCAAGAAGAGATCCCTTTGACATTTCAACATTTCCTTCTCTGTTTGAGCATTAAAATTCTGAATCAGTTCTTTCTTGAGTAGCTTCACTTTTGTTTCTAATTTTTGAATATCATTGTTTTGCCTTTTCTTATAATATGAGGCTTTTTGCAAAATAAATCCTCTAATTTGAGATTTAGCTGCTGCCCATTCAATATCAGGAGTATGTTCCTGAAGCTTCATCCTATCTGTTAAACCTTTCAGATATTTTACAATTCCATCTATTATATCCTTTTTATTTAACAGATTTGGATTAAGTGACCAGTTATAACCTCTATGCATTCTTGTATCTTTTAAATCTTTAGAAAACCTTAACGAAATTTTTGAGTGATCCGATAGATATGGTATGTATAACCACTACTGGTTCCAAATTAATTAATGCTTTGGATATCAAGAAAAAAATCTATCCTAGACCACATTTTGTGGCATGGTGAATAGAAGGTATACTTAATTACATTATTAATATTATGTGCATAACAAAAGGGGTCATATAATTGAAAATCTTCCTTGAAGTCATTTAATGCTATCCCTGCCTGTTTATTAAATGCTCTTTGTGGACAAGACCTATCCAACTTTGGATTTTGAGAGGTATTCCAATCCCCACCCACAATAAAATAATAACCATCATATTGTGTTAGGATTGGATATAATGATGTTATGAAACTTTGTTGGTCATTACATGGTGCATATATATTCAAAAGTAAAAGAGGTTTATCAAACGCATTATCCGATAAAATAACATAACACCATCGCCCATTTTGATCTACTTTAGAGTCTAAAATCTTGTCTTTGTATTGAGTTTTAATAATTATAGCTACTCTAGCACTGTTTGTCTTACCTTCTGATGCCACTACCGCTCTAATCCAGTTGTTTTTCCTAATATCATCCCACTGATCATTTAACAAGTGTGTTTCTTGTAAAAATGCAAACAGTGCTTTGTCCTGTAGCAATATGTGTAGTAACAGCTTCCTCTTCTTCAAGTTCTGGAGCCCTTTAATGTTCCATGAGTCTATTTCCCACATTGACAGGTCTAATTATCCAATAATAGTATAAAAGGGAAATTATCCAATGGATATGTATTAACTGCATACTAAACATAATCTGGAAGCATTTCCTACAGCCCGTCCCCAGCCAGTGCCTACCCACTTTATCCCTGGACCAGGACTTATATAGGTCTGGTATGTAAAAAAACATGAACAAGGTTAAAAACACAAACATATTTAAAAGCTTCATGTAATAAAACTTAAAACATTTCCTAAACTTACAACCTATATATTCTAACTTAGCTACTACAAAGTCTAAACTAAACATTCCCTAACAAACACTGCTATTGCTCTACAGCTTATGTTCCAACTATTAATTAAGCAAATCTCTATTGTAAGGTATTATTACCATTTAAAGAAAAAAATTTAATATATTTACTAGCTACTTATACCTACCCCAAATACCTCTTTTGGTACAATCATTATTTATATACCACTTTTATTGAGAGAGAGAAAGAAAGAAAAAGGTAACAAACAAAACAAAAAACAAAACAAAAAACACAGACAGAAAAAATAAATGCATCCCACATTATAATTCTGTACCATACACAGTGCCTGCAACTACCAATTATCAAGTTTTGCAATTGCATGCTTTAGTTCCTAACTATACTGACATTAGTTGTCAAATTAACACCACCCAATAGCCACTATTTACCTATTTATATTCATATATATAGTGCTATACCTTGCACCCACTGCAGATATTGTAAAAATATAATTTGGTTCAACACTATAAACATAAGGGGAAAAAAAAACAGGAAAAACAGATGTTATTATATGCTTCACGTACATATTCTAATGTTATTTACTTGTTAAAAAAAACATTAACACATTATGTCAGTTCTTTTTAGCTTCTCAAACCAGGAAACCATCAGTAATACTCGCGACGGGGGACCGCTTTCGCAGCCGGACCACAGGAAGTGTTACATCGAAATCCACACTCTCAGCTGCATTCAAGAGATTTCCTGTTTACCACTCGATGAAAAAAGTTAGTAGAGGTCATAAAAGTTCGGAAAACGGCCAGCAGACCCTCGGATTATTGCAAACAAACAGTTTTATTGTTTTTACAGAGGCCTAAACGACTTAAGCAGGGAACAAAGGATTACCTAAGCCTCGAAGTATAGTAGATACTGGATCTGACCTCAGGAGCATGCCAGTCTCAACGGAAGTTTCTTTCAGCCCTCTGATGCAGGTAAAACTTTAAAAACCTTCAGAAACACTCCCATTGCCTCATTTTTAGTAGAAACAGAATATTTAATCCCATCCACCATAAATGTAAGCACATTAGGATATTTCATCTGGAATTTAATTTGCTTGTCAATCAGAAATTTACAGTATGCAGTTAAAGACTGCCTAGCTTGCCTTACTTGCAGTGGTAAATCCTGAGCCAGAAATATTTTACTATTTTTCCACATAACAAAGCCACCATTCTTTTTTGCAGTAAAACGTATTTTGCTAACATCTTGAAAGTTCAATATCTTAGCATATACAGGTCTAGGCATATTAGAAGCTTGTACCTCTCTCAGTGCTCTGTGTGCCCTTTTGATGACAATTTGTTTCACTCCATGAGCATCATTTAACAAAACTTCAAGTATTTGTGTTATAGTTGGTATTAGCTCTGCATACTGAATGTTTTCAGGGATCCCTCTAATAATAATATTATTTCTTCTAGACCTCGCTTCTAAATCAATAAGTTTGCTTTGCATGGCTTGTAACTCCACATCATGTACCTTTGTTTTCTTCTCCAGCAAGTCTATTTTGTCCTCGGTTTCTGAAATTCTTGCCTCTGTTTTGTCCATTCTCTGCAGCAACTGATTACATAAAACTCCAAATGTTTGTATTTGAGTAGTCAGGTCCTTTAAAGCTTCTTGTATAGGCAATAAAGCATGTTTGATATCGTCCATGTTCAGTGGCTGATCAGTTTTAGATCTAGTCTCTGGTTTCTGTTGTTCCTGCTGTCTAGTAATTCTTTGTTTTTTCGCACTCCCATCCTTTACTGGTGACTGTAATTCCGTCAGCTTTGTTTTGGTAGTAGTTGTTTCCATGCTTTTTCCTTCTTGTGACATTTTCCTTTCCCCAAGCTGATAGGTAAAATGAAGAATGCAGACAGTCCTTTGTTTATTTCTCTCTTCAGAGCTAGCTAATCACTTGGAATCCTGATAGATAAAGACTTTTTTTCCACTTTTTTTCCTGGTTATAGATTAATTAAGTGTAGATGCATCTTTTTTGACTTTAATTTGACATTCAAACCTTTTGGTATCGACTCAGGTTACAGATTTTTCTCAGGTTTATTGAGGAGCTGCAGGTCAGCAGCGTTTACAGAATGGCAGCCATCTTTGAATCTCAGAATGCAGTCTCAATTCTGAGTTGTCCCCAAACACTGCCTGATGAAATGAGTTGCTCAATGTCAAACTGTAGGCAAATGAAAGCTAAAGGAATCAAACTTTGGGTCCCAGGAATCATCTCATTAGCAGCCTACAGCCTTAGTCATCTGGGCTAACTGCCAGAAATAGGTAGTTTGTATACATGCAGTCTAAGATGCTATTAAGGAACCTAACCAAAATTCCCAATTGCCCAAAGCACTGTCTGGTTAAGTGACTTGCTCAAGGCTGAAAGAATGAAACCCTGCACAGTAGAAAGTAACTTGTTAACAGCTCATGTCCTTACTCCTCTGTGCTAACTGCTGTGTTGGGAAAATGTGACACCACAAAACCTGTGCTTAGAAAGAATTGTGATTTTTTTATGTTATTCTGTTCATCGTGTGATTATACCAGAAAAAATATGACTCTTGTAATAGGAAGCTGTGCTAACAAGATAATTCTACTGCAGATAGTTTCTTGCATTTAAATGAATTGTGTGTTGGGAAAATAGAAACCAATGAAATGGAAGCTTTTGCAAAGAAAGAAAATTTGAGAAACAAATTGTTGACTGCTAAACTGGTAACTTAATGCTCCAGATGAAATTTTAACAAGCTGCTGATTCAAAGTATGGTGTGTTTCAAAAGTGGAAAAAAAATCTAATTACATGAACCAGCTATGATTTTCTTTTTCAGTTATCATGCATTTAAACAAAGTAAAAGTCACGGTATGCTAAAAAACATGGCAAATACTTCATCCAAGTAAAGATAAAGGAAAATGTTCTTGTTCCTATAATGTATTTGATAGAAATTATATTTCTCTGAGCATGAAAGACCAACTTGTTGGGAAGTGAAATTTAAAGAAAAAAGTAATTTTGTTGTATGTGGAAATCACTCTCATATGGTGGAATTTTATGCAGCACAATATGACAGTGAATAGGAATAAGAAACCTACAGTTTTTGAGAAGCATTAGCAAGAGTTCCTTTTGTTAACATTGGAGAACTGTTGTGCCTGCAAAATAAAATATAAATTGCTTTGGTCTAAACACAACCCTTCTCCAGTAATAAGAATATGTTTTTTTTTATGGCAGTTAAAGAGTTGCTTGGAAAAAATAAAGTTATTTACTATTGGTATGACTTGTAGCATAAAAAAGTGGGAAATATGATATTTTTCCCATAATTCTGGTGACAGACTGTGAAATCCAGATGTAAATAAGGTAGACTTTCAAAAATGTTGAATCCTCTGACAGTGAAAAAGGAGTTCATTACTGTGCACTGCAAGAAGAAACATTTTGTGCAAATTTACTGAAATTGGTTGTGAGCTTGCAAACTGAATGCATTGGAAATGAGAGGTAGAAGAGATAAGAAACAAAACAATAAATGTGTTGCTATGATGTGGAAGCTGGGTAGATGATAAGCTTTGCTGTGATACAGCAAGATGGACCCACAAAAGAAACTGGTCACAAACATTGCTGTTGTACAGGGAAATGTGTTTATATTAAAATATTCTTGATAGGCAGGAGCAAATGGGTCAACTGGTAAATTATTCTGAATGGATACATTTGTTTTTGAAACTAAATTATGTTATAAAGCAAAGTAAATAAATAGAAAAAATAGAAAATATAGTATGTCAACTAGAAAATAGAACAACGTGAACTAGTGCTTGCACTAGGGCTGCAAAAGAAAAAGTTTCAGAGTCAAACTAATATTCTGTTAGAATGAGATCAAGTCACAAAAAGGTCTAAAGAGCAAGCAAATGTACTAATAACTGAGCTGGAAAAAAGGTCTAGGGGTAGAGCTAAAGGAAGTATGCTACACTGTTCAAATGCTTCTGGAGCATTTCTCTCCAGGCCTCCACTGAAAAATGGCTTTGTTCCAAGTCAGACTTTGCCAGTAAACAAATGTTAAATAAATAAAATATATATTCAATGACTGGCCTAATGAGGGCTGAGTAAAGGGGGGCAATGACATCCATAGACTTAGACACAATAGACTTAGACACAATCCCTTTGTTTATAAGCTGTGCAATGCAGGACTTTTTTACAAAAATAGAAACATGTTGGTCAAAAGTTAGGTCTCTTTCCGCATAGGTTCCCAAATCCTGAACAACTTTGTCTACTGTTTTAGATGTATTATCACTGTGGAAGTTCCCTGTAAGAGATGACTTCCCAAGGGATGCAATAGTGTATATTTTGGCATTTAGTTTCAGTCCATGGTTTTCACACCAGTTATTTATTTGAGACAAAGTTTCTTGAAGAATGGATAAGTCATTTGAGGATTTAGTGACTGCTCCTAATTTGCATTCATCTGCAAATTAGTCAGCCAGAGCCCTTTGCTCCTATTTCCTAGATATCCATCCTTGTTCGGAATTCCCAAAATACATAAAGTTTTAAATAACCCACCAATGAGACCTTTAGTTGACAGGAGAGGCTCTCCTATATATGCATGTTGAAAGGTCATTGACACTATGTTACAAAAGTTTGTTGTGCTAGAAAAACAAATATGTAAAGACTCTTGGTCTTTTTTGTCTAGCATAAACGATTTAGAATATAGATGTGATTCGAACTTCTTAACAATTGATGTCAAAGATTTATACACATGCATTCCTCACAATGTCAGTATTGAGTGGGTAGCAGCAATAATGCGCAAACATAGAGCACCAAACCGGGATATAGCCTTGATAATGGAATTGTTGGACCTTACGTTGACAAATAATTATTTTATGTTTGACAATAACTTCTTTTTACAGAAAGTAGGATTAGCAATGGGTTCTCCATGTGGAGCCAGTGTGGCCAACTTGGTCATGGCCCACTGGGAAACCAGTTTTATATTTAATGATGTGGGGGCATCAGAAAGTATTTTGTATTATACTAGGTTCCTAGATGACATATTTGTATTACTTAATGGCGATGAAGTAAAAGCGACCGAGTTAGTTCAAAAGTTTAACAACTCAAGAGACTTTTTACAGTTTACATTTAGTTTTAATACCGAGGCCACTTCTTATTTGGATATTTGGCTTCCTAAAAACAAAGAGTTAAGATCTTATACAGCAAGGATCTTTCGGAAACCAACGTATTCAGACTCTTTCTTGCATTTTTCAAGCTGCCACCCTTTCCATCAAAAAGATCTGTCATCAAAGGTCAATTAGTGAGAGCCTCGCACATTTCTACTTTGAATACAGATTTTCTTGAGGAATGTGGCTTTTTGAAGGGAATGTTTATACATCGGGGGTATCCTGAAGAATTACTGGATTCTTTAATAGAAGAGGTTACCTGTAAAAGAGAAAGACATTTGTTGAAACCTATTTTATTAACTAAATTCACATCTAATATTGGTGAGAACTCTTTGGATATAGAACTAATAGATTCAGCTATAGAGCTACCAGCTGAGAGAGAACAAGACTTTAAATGTAGTTTTATAACAACTTTTAATGTCCAAAGCAACCAAATAGTTAGAATAGTGCATAAGAACTGGGACTTATTTAGAACTAACTATGAGTTGTTTGAACGGCTTGGCACTAGGCCTTCAATAGTATTTAAGAGATGGAGCACTTTTAAAGTTTGTCCTGTTTGTTGCATTTACCTGTTGAGGCTACACACTCAAGTGTGCTAGCCTGTGTGACATATTTATTGCATTTTCCTGCTGTGTGTTGCAAAAAAGAAAAAAAAACATTTCCTTGTTTCCAGTCTTTCCTGACCTAGAGTAGTCCAAATACAGACTTTGCTGTATTCTGGACTTTTGGAAAGTTCCTGTGTTGCCCATTTCCTTTCTTGGATAAAGGGAGGCTTCTTTGTTCACCAGTGGCAGTGGGGAGCTTGGAGCAGCCTATCTATCCCTGGAGGAGTGTTCCCAGCACAAGAATCTGGTAGTCTATTGGCTGTTTTGGGCACATTTCTAGCTCTTTCAAGTCCCCCTGTATAAAACCCGCTTTAGCGCGGCTTTGCATGATTTTGCGCATAGCGCAGCATCGGGCAGCGCTGCTTAATTGGGTTTAAACCACAATCAGCTCCACAAAGTCTGCTCTTCACTTTTTCCCTTAGAACTGATCTAGTTCTCATAATAAACACCCTATTCCCACTCTAAAGCCTGGCACTTGCTCACTAAAGCAATTATATAAGTCAGCACTAAAAAATTAAAAGCACTACACCCTCACAAACTCCCCTTGAGTACTTTGTTCCCCATTGCCCCTTTTTTTTCAATTATAAAGGAATTCCCAATACTATTCTAGCATGTCCAAAGGTCAGTTGTCAATCTCCTCTCCGGTCCAGCTGGTGAATCTGGGAATCTTGAGGCAATGTTACAACTGCCTCATGTACACAGACAACCCTCTCCTCCTCCCAACAAATTCCAACACATGTGAGAGATGCAACCATATAGCCAAAATGGAGGCTAAGCTCTCTCAACTTAGTACTGGTGTAACCAGTCAGGAGGAGAAGGAAACCACACTCACTAAAATTCCAGTCTCACATAGACCTACCACGACAGCAAACCAAACACATAAACACACAAAAACATACTCGGAGGCTCTAAATAAAAATCTGTCTAAGCAGCAGAGACCTACAAAGCAGACACCCAAGCAACCGCTACCCCAAAACAAAACACGTGCAACACATAGCTCACAAAGCCAGTGTGCCAAACAGTCACAGCCCTTAAGGCTAAACAACACACCTGATACACTTGTAATAGGTAACTATCATCAGGCACACTGACGTCCCGCTCACCAGGCTGAACAAGGAGAAGGTCACGGTGAGCTGCCTGTCAGGCGCTAGGATCCGCCACATAACACAAGCACTCAGGTCACTCCAAGGCAAGTACAAATATGTTACAGTCATTGTCCATGCTGGCGTGAATGACTTGAGATGTACCTCCCTGGACTACATGAAAAGAGACATAGAGGAGCTCTCTGAGCATGTAGCCCAGGCCGGTATGACCCTGACCTTGAGTAGCATCTTACCCTCACCAAGAATGATGCCACAATATGAAGACAAGATGATCAATTTCAACAATTGGCTTAAGTATTGGTGTCATTCAAAGGGGATCCAATGCCTGTATGCCTGGGATGACATGCTAGACAAGCCACGATGCTTCGCTAGGGACGGCTTGCACCTGTCACCCCTGGGCTTTCGGATATTGGCAAAGGCTCTTGCCACCCCCATAGTGCCTTTTTTAGGCAAGGCTCAAAAGACAAACCCACCTCCATAGGTATCACAAGGGATAAGAAACTAAGAGTAATGCTATTCAACGCCAGAAGTCTAAACCTCAAGATGCATGCACTCAAAACTCTCCTTAGCATGGAGAACATCGATATCTGTGCAGTAACAGAAACCTGGTTCAAGGCTCCCGAGAGCACTCCAGCACTACCAGGTTATACCTCATACCATGTTTTTCGGCCCCAAAACTTGGACAGAACCACAAAAGGAGGGGGAGTATCAATATTTGTCAAAGACACCCACACCTCCAGGTTGGTGGCACAGCACGAAGCATTAGAGACTATCCATGTGCAACTAACAGTGGGTAAAACTGCCTTCCAGTTTATAGCCTGCTACAGACCACCGTCCCAAACCCAGGAACCACACTCTGCCTTCCTGAGAACACTGGAAAATATGAAGGTCTCTCTAAACACCATTATATTGGGCAACTTCAACTACCCTAACATAGACTGGGAGCATTACTCTAGCTCCAACACCCTAGCCCAAAGGTTCCTAGAATTTATAAACTCAAATGCTATGGAACAACTTGTTGCCACTCCCACAAGAGGGGAAAACATACTGGACCTGATTATCACCAACATGGGGACTCTATGCTCCAGACCAGAAGTGTATCCCTCACTGGTAAGATCAGACCATAAACTAATCTCACTAGATATTCACATCCCGACCCCAGCCCCTGCCTAGAAAACCACAGTGAAAAACTTCTCTAAAGCAAATTTCACACTCCTCAAAACCGAGGTGGAATCCTTCAAAGCCCCCGGGCCTGTGGAAAATATGGCCCAGACCGCAGAATCCTTTATAAACGCATTCTATGAATACCTTCAGGAATGCATGGATCATGCAATCCCAAATAAAACCAAGACTCAATCCTCCAAAGTTAGGCGTCCTGTCTGGTGGACCCCAGCCATGAACAAACTATACAATAGAAGGAGGAAGCTGCTACATGATAGAGCAAAATCCCAAAAAGGGAAGGCATCTCTGATCAGTATTAGCAAAAAACTACAGGCACTCATAAAATCGTCTAAGGCCAGCATCGAGAGAAAAATTGCACAGGACCCTAAGGATAATCACAAGGCTTTCTTTAGTTATGTTAGGAACCTGGGGGGGAATTCCCAGATATGCTCAGAATTAGTCCAAAATGACAAAAAATACACCAAACCCACAGACATTGCCAACATCCTAGCTGACAGGTTCAGCACAAACTTCTACCCCCTTCCCCACCAAAAGGGCAAATATCTATCCCAGCAGAGTGCTGCCCCCCTAACATCTCAGATGCTCAGGTAAGAGCCGCCCTCTCCAAAGCAAAAAACACAGCATCAATGGGACCAGACGGTGTCCCGGGCTGCGTCCTACATGAACTCCAAGAAGAACTAAACCCAAACATAAAACTACTGTTCAATCTCAGCCTTACTACAGGATACGTACCCAAAGAGTGGTGTACAGCAGCAGTGGTCCCTCTCCACAAAGGTGGTGCCTCAACGGATCCTGGAAACTATCGCCCCATAAGCCTGACTAGCTTGGTCTGCAAAGCTATGGAAAGGATCATCATGGACCTCATAAATAAAGATATTGGGGACCTACAGACACTGGATCCTACCCAGTCTGGCTTTGTTAAGGGCAGATCCTGCCTCTTAAACCTGGTTGATTTCTTTGAAACAGTCACCAAGGCCACTGACGAGGGGAAGGTGGTCCACACAGCCTACCTGGACCTTGCAAAAGCCTTCGATACAATACCCCACTCGGGCATTATAGATAAGCTCACCAGCTTAAATATAAACCCCTATGTCACTAGATGGGTTGCAAATTAGCTCAAGGACAGAACCCACATGGTTAGAATTGCTTGGAGCCATGTCAGACTCCAAACCAGTTACAAGTGGCGTCCCACAAGGCTCAGTCCTGGGACCTCTCTTGTTCGGTGTATATTTCTCGGAGGTACAGGCTAACACGGAAGGACTGTGGCTGACCAAGTTCGCAGATGACTGTAAACTGGGCACCATAATCAACTCTCCAGCCAGCACAAGCATCCTACAAAAGGGCCTCATAGAAACAGACAACTGGTGCCAGAGCCATGGCCTCAAGCTAAATGCCAAAAAGTGTATAGTCATCCCCTTTGGCAAAAACAAAGTGCCCACAAATTACCACATAGGTGGTAATCCATTAAGTACGGAAGAAGTAATTAGGGACCTGGGGACCCAAGTTGATAGCAATCTCTCATTTGACAACCACATGGCCAAAGTGGTTAGAAAAACATTTTATATAGCCCACCTAATCATGAAGGGATTCACATCTAGATCAGGGGAGGTTATCGTGCCTCTTTACTCATCCCTCATCAGGTCCATAATTGAGTACAATGCCCCTTTTGGGATGTACCTTACCAGACACCTGCAGCAACTGGAAAGACCCCAAAAGTACCTCACCAAGAGGATCAAAGGGCTCAAACAGATGCCATATGCTGGCCGGTTAAAGAAACTCCAGCTCTACTCAGTGGCATACCGCCTGCTCAGAGGCGATTTGTGCCTGATGTATAAAGCCATGTCCAACCCGGAATTAATGGACATGCTGCACCTCAGAAAATCCAAATCCCATCGAGCTACACGCTCGAGAGACTTGAACCTCAGCACTGAAATAAATAGGACATGCTGGAGGGACAGATTCATAACCCAGAGGCTCCCTTCATTCTGGAATAAAATCCCAGTCCAGGTTAGGCAGAGTCCCTCAATGACTCCCTTCAAGAGGAATCTTGATGAGTGGATGGGGGATCGTAGGTTTACCCCAGGTATCACTTCTGTGTCACTGTTAGACAGAGGCACAGTATACTAACCTCGAAAAAGGGCATAGCAAAATTAATTTAAAATGGGTGGCGAAAGCCAAACACACTCTGGCTAGGCTTATAAATGTAAAAAATAAGACCAAAACCAAACTAAATAAAGAAGTAAAATCCAGGACACAACCATAGATGCAAATTCTTCTCTTTATGTTCTCACAAAATACAACAGATGAGCGCTTTCGTCTAATGACTAGACTTCATCAGATAAAAGCACTGGTACCAGAAACACTTTTATACATAAAATCTTAATTGACAAATACATTTAATTAAAATTTAAAGTGATACACATCCTCAGTGTAAAATTTTCCTAAAAACTAACTACCATTTTTATAGTAAAAATGAATTTGAACCCATTAGTTCAATACCATGAATTATAAAGTCATTTTTAAAAAGTCTTACTGTACTGTTCAAACCGTTGTTTAATTTCACAGTTGCCTCCCCCCATATGTACGTACACACACTGCACGCTGCACAAGGAGTGGTAGCCTTGTATTGCAAAAATTCCTTTTTACCATTTTCAAAAGTCCTCTTGAAATTCATACCCACTTTGTATGTAAAAATGGGTTGTGTGCCCACTAGTTGATATGCCTCCTTATTTATTTTCATTAAATTCCAATTATTTCTAATTATATGTGAAAATACCTCAGAAAACATATTGTATTGAATAATACATGCTGTGTTATAGTTTCTTTTTTCGTCCGAAACCAAAATGGTGTTCTGAAGGGGATGGCCTAAAAGAGCCTTATATTTAACCCCCCATCCATTCATGACCTCATTTAAAATTTCGGTGACCATTTCAATAGGGTATTCTCTCTCACTAAAACACTTGCCTAAAAAAGCCATTTCTTTTTGTAAATCATGATAGTGAGAGGTCATCCTAGCTATCCTGACTGCTTGACCCTTGATTAAACTTTTCTTTGAACAGTACAGTAAGATTTATCAAAGGGAATTGTACGTCCAAAATGTTGGTCTATATGGCTATATGTATTGCATGTAACGCATACTATATAGGAAAAACTGAAAGGACATTTAAGGACCGCATTTATGAACATTTATACGACATTAGGACCCATAAGGAAACTAATGCTCTGTACAAGCACAGTTTACTTTGCTCCTCATTTGTAGGATTTAAATTTGGTATAATTGATTTAGTTAAAAAAGATTTTTTGAGGGGAGGGGGGGATAGAAAAAATGCTTTATTATATAGGGAACTGTTGTGGCAGCTTAGATTGAAATCCAACTCTCCACCAGGTCTTAATGATTATATTAGTGTAAGATTGGTACTATACAAAAAAGCTGAAAGTGTGTAAACAGTTTCATTACATTTTTTAAAAAAATGACTTTTTAAAAATGACTTTATAATTCATGGTATTGAACTAATGGGTTCAAATTCATTTTTACTATAAAAATGGTAGTTAGTTTTTAGGAAAATTTTACAGTGAGGATGTGTATCACTTTAAATTTTAATTAAATGTATTTGTCAATTAAGATTTTATGTATAAAAGTGTTTCTGGTACCAGTGCTTTTATCTGATGAAGTCTAGTCATTAGACGAAATCGCTCATCTGTTGTATTTTGTGAGAACATAAAGAGAAGAATTTGCATCTACGGTTGTGTCCTGGATTTTACTTCTTTATTTAGTTAGGCTTATAAATGCCCTAGGGCAGATAGCCTAGTATGAACCTATGAACCTATGAACCTATGAGCAATTTGAAAGCACTCCTGGAAACACGTCAATTGAAGGTGCCTAGAATTTTGGGCACGTTCAAGTGTGAAAGTTGCAATTATTGCAAGTTTATAGATATTACGAGTTTTTTCAAAATTAATGGATATAAATACAAATTAAAATCTAAATTCAACTGTAACAGTAGGTTAATTGTCTATCTAGCTAGATGTGAAGTTTGCCCCGCATTTTATGTGGAAAAAACGGAATGAAAATTCCATGAGAGAATTTGTGAGCATATCTATGCTATTAATTATAATAAACTTGACAATGCTCTAGCAAAACATGTTCATTTAAATGCTCAACACCATTTTAAATTCATGGTCATTGACCAGTTTGTAAATGACATCAGGGGTGGCCCAGCATCTTTTAAACTAGAAGAATTAGAATTAAACTGGCAACTAAAATTAAACGCTTTTAGTTTTCCAGGATTGAATGAATTACGCTCAATTATGAGCATTTTAAAGCTTAAAAGCTTACATAGATAGTTTTTATTTTAAAACATTGTATATAAGAATGTATTTATGTTGTGTTAGTATTAATAATAGGAATAGTATTTAATATTTAATATTTATTTTTTACTGATATTAAATTTTGCTTGTAGTTCGGTGTATATATTACGTGAACTCAGTTTTATCTAAGAGTTATTTATTAATTTATAATCCTTTTAACTAATAATGATCAGGGTTCAAGTTTAAGGTACATATTGTTCAATTATCAATTTAAAGTTAAACTTTCCCGCACTTTCTCCCAGCTGCTGACTATTTAAGCATGGTTGATTCATTGTATTTGTAACTTCTGAAGAAATCTGCATATGAGCAGACAAAAAGCACTTTTTAGTTTGATTTTATGTGATTTATCTACAATAAAGTCGGTGTTGCAGTCTCGTAACCGCTTGTCCGTTTTTTGTTTATAAAGTGGGTTGTCAGTGGAGGACTTTTCTGGTATGGCATCTAGCTAGGCATACATGAGTTACTACCCTTCAGGTAACAGTGCAGCTAAAATAGTTTCAGTGATTCATTTCTAGCACAGTCATTTTCTAATATTAAATTATTAGAATTCAACTTCTTTGATGGTTAGATGCCCAAGTGAAAATGAGGAAATACCTAAAAAAGTGAGGTGTAATAGCCAAGGTGACATACAGTTGATATCCTGACATACTGTAACAATTGTACATTTTTTTCTTTTTTATTTACCACTGTAAGAATTGCTATTTTTTTCTTTTTTATTTCATAAATCTGTGCAGTTTTTTCCCCTGTTTTTTCTTTTTTATTTCATAATTCTGTGGAGCTTTTTTCCCTGGGCCTCCGCTGAAAATGGGCCACCAAGCCAGTCGGACTTCCCCAGTAAACAAATGTAAAATAAATAAATAAAATAAATTATAAATAAATGAATTATGAGAAAGGCAGTATATCTTCAGATCTTGCCAGACTTTAACACATACAAACTTGAATTTCAAAGACTACCAGAAAAGTTGTTTGGAAAGTGACAATTACAAAATCAACAGTGCTTTTAGGTTCTGACAGATTAATAGAGTTAACACAAAATGAACAAGCTCTGATAAAATTAATACTGACAGTGTCTAAAAGGCAAAAACTGTAAAGTGGAAATCTTATCAACAACTGGTGAAGTGAAATACACTGACAAGGAGTATATGAAAGTGGAATTGTAAAGCAATATTCTTGGTAGATACTTGCATTGAGCAGACTGCTGTGGTGTACATGCGAGGAATCATTGCAATGAGATACGATATAAAGCAAGTGACATACACATGGTAGTCTTTAACCCCACTTTTAGGTTGCCACAAATTTTTTGTTACCTTAAAAATCATAGGAGATTAAAATATATAGCTTTTGTCAACCCTGCTTCACACTCATTAATGTTAATATATACAAGAGACTTACTGGATTGAGGTTAATCTCCCAAAAGACAGCTTTAACAGGGGAGTGAGGAATGAATACGTTCCTTCCTGAAGTTCCAGGGGAGAAACAACAGCTGGAAGGCTGATGTTTCACTGATGTGTAGTGGATATAGGAAATCTTATGGACAAATCAAGGAATTAATCCATGTACATGTTTTTTTCTGTTTATTTTGTCTTTAAAGTTTGGAAATATACTTATGGTTCTTATTTTATGACTCATCTGTGCCTCTAATAAATTAAGTGAATCAAGTGAATGTGCTGTTTTCTCTTTATTATTACCTCTCCCTGATAATATAGTATTATTTACCTGTGTTATCTCTCCATAGTTATACACACACATAAAGTATTTGGTAGATAAAAATATTGGAATCTTCTATTATTAGAAATGTGTATAAACCTTAGTATATAGATATATATAT
This sequence comes from Protopterus annectens, assembly GCF_019279795.1. Classification (NCBI taxonomy): domain Eukaryota; kingdom Metazoa; phylum Chordata; order Ceratodontiformes; family Protopteridae; genus Protopterus; species Protopterus annectens. The sequence goes on from NC_056733.1 coordinate 1,049,194,630, forward strand.
ATATATATATATATATATATATATATATATATATATATATATATGTATATATAGGTGGAGGAGACCCTGGAGAGGTGGAGATATGCTTTAGAGAAGAGAGGAATGAAGGTCAGCAGGGCTAAAACAGAATATATGTGTGTAAATGTGAGGGAGGGTAGAGGAATGGTGAGGATGCAGGGGAGTAGAGTTGGGGTAAAGGTGGATAAGTTTAAGTACTTGGGATCAATGGTTCAGAGTAATGGTGAGTGTGGAAGCGAGGTGAAGAAGAGAGTACAGGCAGGGTGGAATGGGTGGAGAAGAGTGTCAGGAGTGATTTGTGGCAGACGGGTACCAGTAAGAGTGAAAGGGAAGGTCTACAAGAGGGTAGTGAGACTAGCTATGTTATATGGGTTGGAGACGGTGGCATTGGTGAAAAGGCAGGAGTCAGAGCTGGATGTGGCAGAACTAAAGATGTTAAGATTTGCACTGGGTGTGATTAGGATGGACAGGATTAGGAATCAGTATATTAGAGGGTCAGCTCAGGTTGGACAGTTTGGAGACAAAGCAAAAGAGGTGAGATTGCGTTGGTTTGGACATGTGCTGAGGAGGGATGCTGGGTACATTGGGAAAAGGATGCTAAGGATGGAGCTCCAGGTAAGAGAAAAAGAGGAAGGCCTAAGATAAGGTTTATGGATGTGGTGAGAGAGGACATGCAGGCGGTTGGTGTGAAAAAGCATGATGCAGAGGGCAGGAAGAAATGGAAACAGAAGATCTGCTGTGGCGACCCCTAATGGAAACAGCCGAAAGAAGATGATGATGATGATGATGATATATATATATATATATATATATATATATATATATATATATATATATATATATATATAAAATTGCTGTATTAAGAACTCTGTATGTATTACACTGCATCTATGTGTTACTTCTCCACTCTTCTCTCCTTCACCAACTCTATACTTCATCACAAAAACAATGGCCTCTTCTCCACTGCTGTATTTCTAGATCTCTCAAAGGCCTTTGACATGGTATCTCATGAGCTACTACTCTCTACTCCAACCTCTCCTTCTCACAATCAGCCTGCAACTGGTTCCGCAGCTATCTACACAGATGCCAATAATCAGTAATCTGGGATGATAACCTATCACCTCACCTCACCTCCCAGTTACTCTCGGACTTCCCCTAGGGTCTATCCTTGGCCCTCTCCTATTCTCACTTTTCACTAACAACCTACATACTGCCGCCACACAAGCATCTCTTATACAGTACATAGATGACTCTACTCTCATCTGCTCTGCCCCCACTCTACCAGAACTACAACAAATCACACAGTAATCATTCTCTTCTGTAGAAAGCTGGCTATCCAATGCTCAGCTCCTACTCAACCCAAGTAAGACAAAACTTCTCCTGTTCCAAACTTCCAAAGCCACCCATAACACCCCCACTCAACATTCTCACAAAAGACAATACCATCATCTCTCCATCAGAACACACAAAATTACTCAGTGTGGAAATAGACAACAAACTTAGATTTGACACCCACATATCTCTCACAATAAAAAAAGTTCACAAGAAACTTAGTGCGTTATATCGAAGCCACCAATTCCTAACCAAGGCGGCTAGAATCTCCATAGCCAATTCCCAGCTAATCTCCACCCTACTCTATGCATCCCCCATATTTACCAACCTTAGACAGACAGACCTACACAAGTTGGATGCTTGTTACAACAAAATTGCTAAATTTGCCAGTGGAACCTCCTACTGCAGCCATCATTGTATCTCCCTTAAAGAACTAAATTGTCTAGAACTCCCACAACTCCTTCACTTTAATCAACTCACCCTCGCTCATAAACGTATTAACCACCCCCATAACATCCCTTCCCTTCAAACCCTTCTCCAACCCTATCACTCCACTAGGCCTCTAAGATCAAGCAACACAAATTAACTCACTGTTATCAAACCCAAAAACTCAGCAGATGAAGCCATATTTTCAAGTACCATATCTAAACTTTGGAACAATCTTCCACCCTCTATAACTATCCTACCTTCCAGCAGCCTTTTCAAGACTGCGCTCAAATTCCACTTAAATTTGCACTGGCTTTGTTATTGTTCTAATCCAGACTAACCCCCCCCCTACCCTTATCTCCCCCCTCACCTAGACTCCTAACTCAACTATACTACCACCACTACTAACCACAGTCCGAATTAGTTAATTGTCTTTACATACTTTAAAATCTTGTCTGCCAACTTTGTTACTAATATTATAAATGACAAGGAACTATCTTAACTTGCAACATTTACTGTATAGACTGTTGATAATCAATATCTTGTTATTGTATTAAAGCCAACAACCTGTAATGTTGTTTACTATTGCTGCAACTTTGTATCTCTATTTATCATGTACATGATGTGGAGCTTTTCTCCCCAGGCAGCCGCTGAAAAAGGACCTGCGTCCAGTCAGAATTTCCCGGTAAACAAATGTAAAAGAATAAATAATAAATGGAATATAATGTTTTGATTTTTTGTACAATTGTCTTGTTGTAAATGTGGAGCTTTTTTTCCCCCAGGCTTTTGCTGAAAAGGGAACTGTATCCAGTCAGAAATTCCCAGTAAACAAATGTAAAATAAAATAAAACAAATAAAAAAGTTGAATGATCCCTCTTCTCTCATCACTACCGATGCCTCAGGGACTGCGCTAATGCTACCAACAAACAGAATAGATTCTCCTGAAATGTCCCATCTTCAAGACAAAAAATGTATTCTGAGATTACGAAAATGAGTGGCACCTTGCAAAAATATATTAGGAAAACTGATCCAGGACTGGATGATAGAGAGTATGCAGCAAATATGCGCACAGATGGAAAACCTGAAAAAAACTTCACTCTGAGCACACCCTGCAGTTAATGGAATCGGAGAGGTCACATGATGATATAAAAGGAAAGTTGATCGAGATTGAAGACAAAGAGGAGGGAAAACCAGAGATTCTGTAATATTCTGGAGGGCTTTGTAGGAAAGTCTGTATGACAAACATGGTTGAGCTAAAGCATTTCTGGACAGGTATTCCTTGGCAGGAAATCTTATTAGCCTGAATGCATTGAGTGTATCGACCATATGCAGAGATTTGCTCATGGTACTCAAGGGTAGTGCTGGTCAAAATGCAAACATTTCAATTGAAAGTACACCTGCTGGGTTTATTATGGAAGAAACAGAAGGTCCTGCAAGTTGGAGAGCAGCAAGGCTATGTCAATCAGGATTTCTTGATCTAACAAGGCAGACAAGAAGAAAAGTTGTACCATTATTTAAGAAATGTAAAGAGTTAAACTTGAAGTTCAGACTTCAATATCTGGCATCCTTCAAGGTGTTTTTTCCCAAAAGATACTACAAATAGATACTAAAACCTTCAATACACCAGAAGTGGTCCTTGTGGAGCTGGAAAGATATAATTAATTCCCAGTACCAAGTTAGGTAATCTTGATTCTTCTAGGCCTAAAATGAGCAAGAAAGAATGAGATTGGTGGCTATTGAAGCTATTCCCCTCTCTTTAAACACAGAATGATTGAAAACCAGAAGAAGATCAAAGGCAATTTATGATGATTAAGAAATGTGTTGTCCGATAACTGACAAGTGGACCTTGCCGAGCATGTTGAGGAGGATCCATGGCTTGGTGACAGGCACTGATCGACAACAGAACTCTCCATGGAGCACTAAGCTAATTAAAATTTAAACTTCTGTACCCTGATCTGATTATCAACTTGAGGACCCAGGATAATATAAATGATGGAAGGAGCAGGAGCAGATTGGGGGTACTAATTAAGTCGGATGGCCTGAAACTAGACCAGGATGGAAGTCGTGTACAGGCAATGAGGGAAACATCATTGCTCTTGTAACTGTGTCATACCTGTTGGTGAATAGTAACTGACTAAATATGGTAAACGTCCTGAAAGAAATCAATAAGTTCATTTTAGCATTGAAAATAAGACTAGCAGTCTTGAAGATCTTTAACTTGAGGCATGAGTACAAACTGGAATGTCATTTCAACCATGATTCTTAATGCTGACAATTTTATTTTAAATGTTGATAAATGAGTTATTATTATGGCGTACTATGCCTACGAAATCATATGGTATGGAAAAGTCAGAGCAGTACAAGGCAGATATCTAGTTCTAGACTTGAAATAGCTTGAACACGAGTTAGCTTGCACTATAACCTAACTAGGATAGCAATAAAATGGTAGGAAAGTGAAGATTATTTGGAAAACTTGAGTAACAAGGTTGTTTGCTGTTTCCAAGAAGTGCATGTCTGAAACACCTGATGTCCTAAAGGGGTCATTTGCATATATCCAATTATTCTCCTTTATAAGAGGTTTTATGGAATCACACAGTAAAAACTCTGGCTTAGCTAGGATTCTCTTGTAGATTTTACTGAAAAGTGTATATAAGGCATTTGTATGGTGGGGGGTTTAACCCTAAGGTGTGAAAGAAGACATGAAGTTAGTTTGAGAAGTGAGATGCTGTGCGTTTATTAGTTGGCTTGGCTTGAGGGAAAAGGGGAGTGGATAGATGCAAATTTAAGATGTTGGAGCAGAAAATTCTCTGCTTGATAAAGAAGATAAAGAGACGTAGGTTAGAGATTGCCTTCCCTATCAAGGGTTGATATCAGAGCATTGGCAAAGAAATACAAATAAGGGGCTACTGATTGAAAGACCCGCACTGGTAGAGTTTTTAATAGAATCTAGAACAGAAGCTGCTGTTAAAAAAGAATAATTAGTAAAGCATATAAAATATTGCATGATAATTATAAAACTCAATCAGAGGAGCTCAGAAAGGATTGTGAAGAGAGACTGGATATGCAATTCACAAAGAGAGAATGGGAGGGTATACGTATATCTCTCAAATATGCAACAAAGTCTAGAAGATTTAGGATCTTTGCCTGAAAGTCTTTACATAGGTATTTTTATACCCCAAGTAGACTCTGAAGAATTTTTTTCCTCAGGTAGATAGCAAATGTTTGAGATGTGATGGGCAAGAAAGAGGTGGCTGGGAACATATTTTCTGGGAGTGAAATGAGCTTGCAGACTTTAGGGATTCCCTGTCCCTGAAGACGTCTTTGTCAGAGATGCTGGGTGCGCAGATTGGATTGACTGGGGAAATTAGTTTTTTTTTGAGTTATGAAACAGAATCAGAATTGACTAGACATAGTAAAGCCTTGCTGAGTCTAATTATGGTGGCTGCTGAAAAAGCAGTTACTAGAAAATAGAAATCAAAGTCTAGACCAGTTTGACTAGAAGTAGTAAATATAGTAACAGAGATAAAACAACTGCAATTGGGATCTTTAGAAAAGGGATGGAGCAAACTACAGAGGAACAATTGGCAATTGTGGGGACAATATATGCAGAGCAGGAAAGAGGTTTAAGAGGCAGGATTTCAATGAGCCATATAATCCTTAACTGACAATGACTAGACAGATTATAAGTGATGCATAATGTTTGCAACTACAGTTATTTCAATGGTGTCTGTGATGTATATGGTTTGCAAGTAAAATGGCGTCATGTTGTTTTTTCATGTATATAAATGTAAGATTGCCTATGTCATATGTGAAAATTTAATAAAGATGTTTGTTGGCAAAACAAACAAAAAAAGCCATAAAACAAGAAGGCTTCTTTGCAAATACTTTTTGTAGGAATATTTTTCTAGGATTGGTTGAACTTGTCTTTGACATGAGATCTTATAAAATTAGATTTAAGGAGATTTTACAAGCCAAAGAGAAAAGTGATTGGAAAATAAGGAGACAGAGAGAGAGAGAGAGATGACAGGAAATGGTTGCCACTATCAAACAGCTACAGCAGAAGAGGGGAACTCTAAACAGGGATAAAGAGGAGGAATTAAAATGGTTGGAAATGGCCTGGGTGGACCAACTTGAGAATGATATATTAAAAAGGCAAGTAGCACTAAAGGTTTAAGGTCACAAGATCAGTGCGAGACAGCAGAAATTTCTAACATAAAGAATGAGGAAACAGAAGGTTGAGAGAGGTATTTTCAAAATTAGGGATCCTATCTCGGGCCAGATAGTGACCAATCCAGGAAGGATAGAAGGGGTCTTCCAACAATATTATCAGAAACTTTACAAACTCCAAAGGCACAATTTAGATTGAGAAGTAAAATTGAATGATTTATTTCCAGGAATGAGCTGGGAGGTAGGAAATTTCTAAGGGAAATCACTAGGGATGAATTTGAAGATCTGATTAGGAACTTGAAAACAGGAAAACACGGGGCTGGGACAGCATCCTGGGAGAAGGCTGGCATGAGATTATGACAGATCTGGTGCCAAAATGGTAATATTTGTTTAAGAGGATTTTGACAAATGGTGAAGTATCAGATTTCTGGAGTACGGCTGTTGTTTCATTGATTTTGAAAGATGAAAGCTATCCTTTAATCCAGTTTCATATTGCTTCATATCAGCATTGAACCATGAGAATAAGGTCTTCCTGTCCATACTAACTATTAGATTGGCTACTGTCTGACTTGGGATTATAGATACTGACCTATGTGGGTTGATTAGCAACAGGTGGACATTTGATAATGTTATATAAAAATTACTTCAAGAACTGTCTAAGAAGGAAAACAAAAAGCTGGTAATTGTTGAATGTGACAAATAGAAAATGTTCAACTGAATACATTGGAGGTACCTTTGAAGGACAATGCTTAGGATGGGTTTCCCAAAGAAACTGGTACAGTTAATCAAGAACTACAGTGGCTCAAAGGCTGTAATTAAATTAAATAGTAGACTGACACCAAGATAAATATTGAAAGAAGAATCCATCAGGTTGTTTTCCTTGTTGTTTGCTCTATATTTAGAGCTGTTGGCTCAGAAAATATGATACTCAGATCTGAGTGGGTTGAATTGGGATCAGGGGGAAGAGAATGATACGCCATTACTCTTTAATGTATTAAGGAATTTTACCCTCTTATGGGTTACAAGATTAATGAGGATAAAACAAAAGCATTAACTATCAATTATGAACCAACTCACGAGTTGGTTCAGAATTATCCACAACTTTGAGGCCATTGTCAGATTAAATATTTAGGAATTTGGTTGACTAAATGATCTGTGGAGTCTCTAAAAATGTTTTGGGATGCAAAGAAGTAGGAAATTCAAGGAAAATTGAAGAAATGGAGAACAAGCAATGAAAACCTCTATCAAAGGTTACAAATGATTCAACTTTTCCTGGTCCCATTAATTTTATATATGAAAAATTTTGGGAAGGTTTAAGGAAAGAATTCTTACAATATATATATATATGGTATGACAAGCATCGTAAGGTAGGCAGAGAGGGTTGTCAGTACTTAATTTGAAGGAATACTTGATAGCAGCACAAAGGTTTATATTATACTGCAAGCAATATCTTTATTATAAGGCTAAATGGAAAGAAATAATGTTAGGACAGACAGATGGCAGAGAGGAGACAAGGGATTTAAATGTATGAGTGTTAACTTTAGGAAAGGAAGGGAGTCACCAAATCCAGAGAGGGACATATTTGGAAAGGTTTTATTGGAGAGGAAGAGTTATTTCATGTACTAGAATATAAAACTGGAAGTTTGAAGTATGGGCAGGCTACCATTTGCTATAGAGAGTCCAACTTTGGTTAAGTGGTTGTAAGGTACAGAAGTGTTTTAGTTTTCGAACAAAATGAAGGATAGATCAGAATTGTTATGATGGGAGAACACGACAGAATGATAGCGTATTCCTCAGCAGGATTTATTTTAATATTAGGGGGGTGTTTAATCAGATGAGGAAAGTGGAGAAATAAAAGATCAAAAGAGGGAATGTTAGACGTACATTAGTAGAAATCGAGTTAGAGGCTACAAATGGACTGGTTATATGGAGGAGACTTATAGGCAGGATTTATCTGGTACTTCTTCATGACATAAGTGGATGATGTCTCCCTCATGATTGTCCAATGATTGTTCACAGGTTAATAGAGCTGCATGGGAGGAGATACATCAGCAACCACAAAATGTCAACAGATCAAAGTAGTTCATAATATTCACATGGAACTGCTTAAACAAATATTTTTATCTACTGAATAGGCTGAGGGCAATGTTTAGGGAAGTTACAGATAATCTTTGGAGATTCAAACAAAGGCTGATTGCAATCATATATTCTGGGCATGTGATAAGCTTTCGGACTATAAGAAGGAAATAACTTCCTTACTTAGTAAGATCCTAGGGCACAAATGGCATCTAGAGGAAATTCAATTTGTTTTGAGCTGGATGGAAGAAGCAGAAATTCCAGGGAATGCTAGGGTGCTAAGGAATTTAGTGATGCTAATCGCAAAGAGAGGGCTAACTTAAGCCTGCGAAAGCTGGCATCCTCTGATGGATACAAAGTCGAGGCAGCTCACGAGTGAGAGCTTGCAGACATAGAAAGTAGAATTGACAAATATACCCCTAGCAAGTTTCACAAAAAGAAATGGGATCTTGGGATGAGATAACCCAGACTTCACTGACCCCTTTCTGAGGAGGATAAGTGTATAAGTCTCAGCTAACCATTAATGGTTTAAGCCTGGGAAGAACTAGGCTTTTGATTCTGGATATGGGTAGCTCAAGCTTTTAGATAATTGTATTTCCCCAGTTCGGGGTTGCTCCCAAAGTGAATAGATAAATATTGTGTATTTAATATATGTTTACGATTTATGGGGCAACTGCTGAGGCCACTGTGAGTGCATCTTACATGAGGACTGCATTAACGAATGTTAAAAGAAAATTGAATAAAAATGTGTAAATTAAAACAAAAGTGGGTCGACAATACTAAGGTCAATCTTAGCCATGATCGACCAATCTCACTGAAATATATGTGTGTGTGTGTGTGTGTGTGTGTGTGTGTGTGTGTGTGTGTGTGTGTGTGTGTGTGTGTGCGTGTGTGTGTGTGTGTGTGTGCGTTTATGGTCAACAATCCCCTGGTTGAATGTTTATTTTCTTGAATGAGGAAAAAATGGTATGTGTTACTAAATATCAGCTGATCGCACATGCCAGCTTTTTTTCTGTCTGATGCTGTGGTAGAATGAGGATCAGGGAATTTGCTCTTTATACATTATTTTATTTAAAGACCGCCTACCGTTTCATAAAGCCATGTATCCCTGGTGTTTGTGCCTAAAGAAAGACAGCTGCCTTAGTTTACTATCATTTTATCCTGTGTCTTAAATTGACGGTTAACCTCATTTTAAGTTCCAAGGCACAAAATACACACAGTTTGCAAGTCAAAGGTGCCACAGTGAAGTAGTGTCCATTGAGTTTTTTGCTGAAATATAGCCACAGTCATCTACATTTACAGAGAAAGTGGTAAAAGAAGATTTTCTTCATTTCCGCAGTCTTGAAAGTATCAGCTGTCTGCTGGGGAGTCCTGTGACCTGTTTTGTTTGGAAGTAAACTCTTACTAAGCATGAGATCTAAGAGAAACAGAATAAAAATGTATCCTGTTATCTATTTATTTATTTATTTATTTATTTATTTTTTATGGCAACCACTCACTATTGCGGGAAGACAGAAGGAACTGTTATCTTTCTTATGCTCTTACCACCCACTCCTTAGTGAAAGAGCTAAGAAGGAAAGAAAGACCTGTTCCCTGTTTGCATAACCTTTTGCCCAGAAGAGATAAGAGAAACTTGACAGATAGGGGAGAGAGAGAGAGAGAGAGAGAGAGAGAGAGATAGAGAGAGCAAACTGTAGTCAGTCCATTTATCAAAATAAATCCCTCTCTCTCTCTCTATATATATATATATATATATATATATTGATAGATAAATAGATATAAATTGATTATTTACTGAATGCTGTTTCACTGTCATCAAATACTGATACATAACCACACCAAAATCCAAGCAATATGTTTAATGTTAGGGTTAGAGATTAGCATTATAGATAAGGTTGGTTTTAGGGCTAGGGTTACGTTTAGGGTTAACATTGGGGTTGGTATACATAAGTAAACCCCCTCTACACCATCTTTGCTTATGTACACTAACCCTTACCCTACTCCTACCCCTGACCTGAACCCTAACTCCAATCCAGAGTTGCAGCTAGTGTAACCCTAGTCCTCACTGTAACCTTAACCATAACCCTTGTCATAGCCCACATGTACAGATGCAGGCACAGGCAGAGAGATGCACCGAAAGGTAGACACACACACACACACACACACACACACACACACACACACACACACACACACACACACACACACACACACACACACACACACACACACACACACACACATACACACACACACACAAACATGCACACACACATACACACACACATGCGCACTTGCACATGTGCACGCACACACACACACACACACACACACACACACACACACACACACACACACACACACACACACACACACACACACACACACACACACACATATATGCAGTTATTGGGCTATTTTCTTATTGTCTTATAATTTCCTTGCCTTCCTTCAACTTTTACTTTGGAAAACTTTTTATAGCCTCTTTCATAATTGCAAATGTCTGACCTCAAGCTCAAAAACAACAAATGGTTGATGCAGTTTCACTAGAAATAAATCTTGTTTGCATTATTTGTGTGCAATAAACATGTTTATGTATTACTTGACTGTGCTTATGAAGGTAGCTTTTTTAATAATAATTGGGGTAACTTCAAAGTGAAATTAAAGTATAATATTTAATTTATCTCCAATATATAGCAGTATAAATACTACAGTATAATAAATGTTTGTGATGTTATCATCTACAGATAAGAAAATATGTTATTTAAAATGTATGCTTTAGATACTGTCTGATTAAAAAAAATAGACTAAACACGTTCTCTCTGAGATGATTTGCCAAAGGCTATTACTTTATGTGTGATTCCCAAAAATATGTCTGTCCTGCTGTCAGCTATATTGGAAGCCTGAACAAATCTAGCATTCTTGAGTCTACATTGCACTGCATTATATTATATATTTCATTGCCAACAGCAATATAATATAAAGATAATAATATAAGTCAGGCTTTTTCTGTGAAACTGAAATATGACTCAATAACTCGAATCGTGCTGGCCTGTCTTCCCTGACACCGGTACCTGTGTGAACCTATCTTGCATGACGCTGTAACCTATGTTGTGTTCTGACTGAGAGGCATCACATATCCATGTAAAAGCATTAACGACTTACTTGTATATGGTGTAATAACTCTCTACTCTGGCCATGGAAAGTAAAGACCTTTTTTCTTTTGTCTTTCCCTTTGCAAGTCATGTAAGCACATTCCCTGCTTCATGTAGCTGCATGAACTTGCATTTTATGACATTTCATTGTAAGCTTTGAAGTCATTAATTCTGTATAATGGCATTATTAGTTCTGTGGAGGAATGGGAGATCAAATAAAGTTGCATCTTTCATAGTACAAAAAGGCTAGACACAGATCTCCACAGAGGAGTCTGTAAGAGAAAGGGCTGTCATTGTCTCCTGAAAAATAAGATTTTGATACAACTGATCTTTTTAGTTGTGAATCTCTAAGGTCTTTCAAGTTGTGTTATATGTTTAGATAAATACATGTGAAAAGGTACGTTATATTCAAGAACAGGTCTGATAACATATGAGTACAGAGGTATTCGACTCAGTAGAGGCTTGGTTCTTGAAACGCTGCCTCCTTTTCAACGCCAAAAAAACTAAGCTCATACTCTTTACACCTGCCAGTAGGTCCTCCCCTATAGACTTCTCAGTCAAATCCAACAACGGCACCCTTATATCACCCGACTCCAAACTGTTAGGAGTCACAATCGACAATAACCTCAACTTCGATAGCCATATAAATAACACCATACAAACAGTAAACAGAAAAATGGGCTCCTTATATAGAATCAAACCCTTCTTAACTCCAACAGCTAGAACCACTATTGCCCACTCTCAGTTTATCTCAACTCTTCTTTACACCTCACCTATATATACTAACCTAAAAAAAATAATCTTCTCAAACTAGCCAACTCCTACAACAACATTGCCAGATTTGCCACTGGTAATGCATTTCAAACTCACCACTGTCAGAATCTAAAGTAGCTAGATTGGCTTGAACTACAAAACATTCTGATTTTTTCCCAACTTAACATTGCCCATAAGATCTTTTACCAACCAAAAAATACTCCTATACTCTCTAACCTCATTACCCCCTATAATAATCTCAATTCCCTACTCTCTTCTTGCAAACTGCTTGCTAGCATAAGCAAGTCCAATAACTTGGCAGGTGACTCCCTTTTCTCCAACACTGCTGGAAAAAACTGGAACCTTCTACCAATCGATCTAACTGTACTACCTTCAATATCACTCTTTAAGAAAAAGCTCAAAAGACACCTTAAAACACACTGGTTATGTCCTTGCAGTAACCCTGACTAATCTTCAGCCTTCCCTACTTCTATCTCCACACTGCCTCTGGTTACACAATTTTATACTGATTACCCCTCTGTAAGCAGAAACTGTCACTAGTAAGATTAATACAACTTCCAGTATTTATTTAATCTATGAAGGAACTTTAAATTACCTCAGATATCATGTTGTAAAATAACTTATATTATCCTTTATATCAATCCTTCTTAGTGTAAGTGCTTCTCGTAAAGATTCCTTTCTTGTATTTTAATTTCCTTTTTACTTTCTTTGTTATATAACTGTATATGATGCGACTTTTGGAGCTTTTCTCCCGGGCCTCTACTGAAAATGGAAATATATCCAGTTAGACTAGCCCGGTTAACAAATGTAAAATAAATAAAAGCAAAATAAATGAAGACTTCTTTGGGTCTGGTGGAGATGCCTTTGGAAATTACATTGTCCAGATAAAAGGCTTTCTGAACTACAGTAGAGACATGATTGTCAAATTTTCAAAAATTATCAACAAGATTACCCAGATTCCTTGAAACAGTATCACTTCGGAGGGGTACATCTCCTATACAGTAAGTGAAATTTACCAAAATGAACTATGGTACATTTTTTTAATTTAATTTGAGACCATTGTCCTTGTACCAATTGTTAACGTGGTCTAAGCCATGTTGGAGCATATGTGAGTCAGTTGAAGATGGAATAACAACACCCAGTTTATAGTCATCTCCAAATTTAGTTAACCATAGGCTGGGAATACTGGGTTGAAGATCTGAGAAATATATTCCAAGTTGGAGAAGGCCCAAAAATGAGCTCTGTGGTACACCACTGGTAACAGTTTTGCTCTCAAAAATGGCACCTACTACTCTAACCACATGGGTTCTGTCAGACAACCAGTTAGCTATCCATCGCACAATATAAGGATTTGTATTCTGATTTATAAGTTTATCAGTAATACTTGCATGGGAAATAGTAGCAAAGGCCTTGCCGAGGTCTAGATATGCTGTATGCATTGCATAACCACTGTCCACCGCTTCATTTACTTATTAAAAGAAATTTATTGGGTATAGAGGCAGGACCTTCCTTTGATAAAGCCAAAAAGATAACGGCTCATGTTTGAGAGATTTTTAATTTCCTGATTAATGAAGTCTGAGATAATGCGCTCCATAGCTTTACATATGAGGCTAGTGAGACTAATGGATATATATTTTCCAGGGTCTGTGGTTGAGCCACCCTTGTGTAATGGCATTACAATAGCTGTTTTTCAGGCTTCAGGAATGTAACCAGTGGAGGGGCTTAGATGAAAGAGTCTAAGTAAGTGGTTCAGAAGACCATATTTGATGCTGATAAGCAGGCAACCTGGTATGCTGTCTGGGCCTATGGATGAAGTGTTATTAGTTTTCAAAAGGACTGAGAGAAGCTGTTCCATAGTAATTAAACGGGGTGGCTGGAATTGTGGAACCAGTGGGATAGCTATAACTGTGAGTGGAGTAAAATTTGTACTTAATTTGTTAGATAGGATGTTAGCTATTACCTTTGGTTAAGTGTTGCTGTGGACTAGCTCTAAACAGTATTAGTTCTGAACTTCTTGACATAGTTAAAGAAAGACTTGCAGTTATTTTTGGCTTTAGTGACTATTTTAAGTTCATACTCAGCTTTGAGTTTCCTAATCATTCTCCCAACGTCTTTGCTAGTTTGCTTAAATGTGCTCTTAAGATAGTTAGAATGAGACCTCTTATAGGCATTCAGCAGTTTTGTTCTCTTGTTACACAATTTGTTAATACATGTATTCTGCCACAGGGTTTTGTTTTTAAACGTTTCATTATATTTGTTGTGGATAAGGACTGCCTCATCAATACAACTATTTAAGTGCAAGTAGAAGTCAAAGGCAGAGGCAGCTGTAGCAGTGGGATACTTCAGAGGAGGATTACAGAAGAATTTATTTTGCTTCATACTTTCCAGCCATCCCAGTGCTTCCATCTCTCACCAGGTCAACCAGCTCATACTTCCACCCCTGGGCTTTTTCTAACTCAGGGCTGGGGTGGAGCAAAATGGATCTTAATGGTACCTTGGTGACCATGCCAGTGACTGCTTCTGCCAGGGGGATTTTTAATTTAATGACTTACTCTAATCCCCCCTTCTTCTTGCTTTCATCTCTTCTACCCAAGGGCTACTCCCCTCCACGGATCATGCCTTTCTTTAGGTAATGCCTTAGATGAAGGCCCTCCACCTAGGATAGGCATGCTCATCCCTCTCTACCAGGTCCTTAGATACCTGAGTCACCAACTGAAACAAGTTGAGTGGGCAGTAGTTAGGGCTTTATCCCTCTATGTCAAGGTGCTGGCTACAACTCATATTTCCTAACTCAGAACATTTAACATGTACTACTGAACATGCAAGCTGACTTCAGTTTACACTTCCCATAAACGTGTGTGCACGGATTAACTTTTGTTTACTTGACTACAGCATTCTGATGGAGTTTTTACTTTGACTGTTGCTGTGCAATTGAGGCGTTAGTATATATAAGTAAAAGGATGTAGGGCACAAAGTTTCCATTATAAATGCTTATTTTTGTTTTTGTTTTATTTTGTTTTATTTAGATTTATGCATTTTAATTTAAGTAACATTTTCTGATTTTCTGCAGTAGTCAGTGCAGATGAGTTGGAGTTTGCAGATGTTGTAGTGTGATTTGTTGACTGTCAAATAAGATAATATTGTTCATTTCAACAGTTATATGCAGTGACTGTACTTTGTGTTAAAATGCATTCTAATACAGGAGTTGTACTTCATTTGTAGCTGTATGTATTAATGACAATGCTATTTTAAGATTAAATAAATAAACATATTCATAGGGTTTAGCTATGAGCTATTAGCAATTTTTTTCAGCTCACTGAATATTGAAAATTAAATATCGAAAACTGTAAGCCAAAAATCCTCAAATAGCACAAAGAAAGACTCATTGCATCCTCCAATGTGGGAACAAGCCCCTGCCTCCCAAAAGTTTTATATATCAGATCCATCATTGCACAACAGTGAAGGAAAAGGGAACCCCCCAAAAAAAATTCTACCGGCTCACACAATACAATACTTGGCAGTGAAACTTATGGCAATAGTAAATCCTCACATTAAGCCGCTTGACTGCCAGTTCAGCGATCACCTGTAAGTATGCTGATTCATAGATACTCCAAGGCCACTAAGGGTTATAACTATTTATGCCTTGCTGGTACCCTCCCTCAGGTCACATCTCCTTTCTCCAGGAGGGCCATACCAGTCAGTTTGTGAACACCCATTCAGCTACCAAGATTATGTTTAAGGGAAAAACAGTGAGTTGCTATGCTTAATATACAAAAGTTTATTTCACCCATTTGGAAGGTGCTGGGTTATAAAATTATCCCTCCAACATATTTGTCTTATCTGTTAATAAAGATTTAGATCCCTAGTTCTAGGACTGGTAGAGTCATTAGATTTCTAGACATCCAGAAGGTCCAGGATAAATGAGTGTTGAATGGTGTGGTAAATGAGACAGAGATCCTCCCTCAAAAGTCTGTAAGACACTGAATAAAGAGACAGAGCTTCAAGCATATCTTGTTAGCTTGTGGACTGTAGACCTGTGATCTTTTTGGTTAGGAACTTTTGAGGTCTTAGTAATTGCTTGATATGTTTAGTGGGATATGTCCTGAAGGAGTTGTTGTGCTTGATAATTGGTTTAATCAATGCTGAGTATAAAGAAGTGATTAATTCTTTACAGTGGCAGATCAAGTGTACCTTGGGGACTGGACTGTTTTCAGTTCATGGGTCCCCTTTGTTTGTTAAGGCCCTGGAAACACATCCCAGTTCTTTTGAATTCACATTCCTGACTGTTTTAAATCTTTACATCCCTCCCTGATTGCTTTAACTTATGTTTGTTTCAAAAAGCAGGTAGAAACAAGTAAGAAAAAAGGCAGTGAGACAGAAGTTCATCAATTGATTAATAATATACTCATGTATTATTGAGAGGATCAACTCATCTCATTTAACTCTTGCCTTTTCCCCTCAGAGATACATCTCTTCAACTCTTTATTAATTATTGTACACAACTTCTCTTCTGCTTTATAAAAATATGCTGATCTGGTTACTTTATTAAAAAGGATATTTTAGAGCTATGTGATGATGAAGAGGAGTTCAAGAAATAAGGAGGGAGTGGGATTTTGGATGCAGAAGGATAATAACAACTATAATGAATATTATATTCATAAAGTTGCCGAAAGTATTCCAAGAACTAACTCAGCATGGGCATGGAAAAAACGGGAGTTTGCCAATAGGGATGACTGCAAGCAGGAGTACAGAAAATCATCAAGAAGGGGCTGGAATTTACTGGAGAAAACTGACAAAGGAACCAAAGTATTGGGAGCAAATATCTACAGAGACATGGAGTTAACAGAGTGAGATGAGGCCTAGAATAAATGATGGACTGCAAGCTAGAAACCGCCTTCCCTATCAGCGATTGATATCAGAGTACAGGTAAAGAGAAAGGGATAGGGGAGTCCCTAAGTGAAATACCGGCTCTAGTAGAATTTTTAGTTGAATCTAGAAAAGAAGTTGCTGTTAAAAAAGGATAATTAGTAGGACATATAAATATTGCATGATAGCCATAAGAATCAATAAGACGAGGTCAGAAAAGATGGCAAAGAGAGAATGGAAAAGCACTTTACAAGGGAACAATGGAGATCAAATATAAGTATGTAACAAATTCAAAAAGGTTTAGGATTGTTTTCTTGGAAGTACTGAGTGTTGACAATATTTTTATACCCTACTCAGAATTTAACAAATTTTTCCTCAGCTAGATAGATAATGTAGGAGGTGTGATGGGGAAGTAACTGGGAACATGTGTTTTGTTGTGCACTGAGTTGGCAGATTTTAAAAATGCCCTACAGAATACTAAGGAAATGATTTTTTTGAACTCTGACACAGGATCTGAATCGCTTTGACACACTAAGGCCTTATTTAGTTTAATTCTACTGGCTGCCAAAAAAGCAGTTATTAAAAATTGAAAATGAAAGTCTAAACCAACTGTATTTGTAGTAATGAATATTGTAAGATAGACCAAAAGAACTGGAAGTGGGATATTTAGAAAACTGAAGGAACAGATTACATCGAACTAAATGTAATTTGGGAGAGCAACACATGCAGAATAAAGTTTAGAAGGAGTGAAGTTTAAGGGAAGTCAGGAATTGAGTGATTTGCATAATGCTGGAGTGAATGGCAATTGTTATAAAGAAAGAAAACATATATGTTAATATGGTTTGTTTTCTTTTCTGTTGTTGTATATATGTCTTTAAGTGCTAATTTAATAAATGTGTTTCAAAAAAGTAATCTGCCCATGTAAACTGCACACTTTCTTTTCATTCAAACACACTTTCACAAATTTAATGACCATAACGTGCTGCACTCCACTAAATGACATACGTCAGAACCACTGCCACCATTGCTTTCAATATTTTAGCTCAAGAGTTGAAGACAAAGTCAAAAAATAACTGGGAGTAAAAAGCTCAAGCCTATAATGATGCCAGAATAACAGGTTTTGCATTAGCATGCATTTTCTAAAGGATATGAAGTGTGATAATATACCTTTTAGCCTGCAGATATTGCAGAGCTGGGCAATGGCTCTTGACAAGTAGGTACATCTGGACAAGAACCTTAACAGCTAATTAGCATAACAGTAACATATTCAGTAGCATAGCTCCACCCACTTCTTTTAGGATTGTGGGATATCACCACTCAGAAGTACAAGTTTAAAAAAAACGAGACAGAAAAAAATCATATAAATATAACCATATTGTAGTGCATGGAGTGCTATGATTACACTCTAGTATTGAGAAAAGGACAAGCTGGATAAGCGTTACATCAGAGCGAAACCCAATATTCAAATCCCTTAGAAAGCTACTTAGCAATTGTCAAGCACCTTTTCAAATACTGTTAATATTGTGTTTCATGCTAGGAAGCAAGTACTTGCAGAGCCAACCAACAAATGGCAGCAGCAGGAAGAGAAACAGCTTATTTTATGCCTGCTGTGCCTGCCTGTGAAGTGTCCATGAGCTTAGCTCATAATTTTGACATGTCCCTTGCAAAACTGTTCAATTTTTGGACAAATCATTCAAGATTACAGTCAGTCAAAAATGTCTGAAACATAATTTAAACCTTCTTATTCTTTGGAAATGCATATTAATCTAAAGCCTTACTTTCGATTAATGTTTTAATTGAATTAGAACAATATGATGTAAAACTCTCCCTGCTTTTAATCCTTTGTCCTACACATGGATTCTAAATAAATAAGCTGATAGATGTGCTGGTACTGCCTCTTTGCCAGTGCTCACTTATAGGCGTGCACTTTTTTTCCGTTTCTATAACCTGTAGTACATGGAGCAGATTAAGCTCTTTGCACTATAAAGAATTATGATTGGGTCTCTGATTATAATGCTACATCATGTGTTCTCAGCATGGATGCTAAGATTCACCTGTTGAACATTCCTCTCACAGTTAATTTTTTGGCATTGATGCCTCAAACACATAATAATATGGTTATGACTGCAGACCCAATCATAACCCTTTATTTAGTATGTCACAGATGACATGATAATACTGCAGAGCAATCATAATGTATTCTGGATACGCTTTGACTATCTGACTATCACAGGTATGTTTTTCTTGTTTTAACATTACTTTGTTCATTCAAGGATATGCACTAAAGTCCTTGATTAATCCCTGCTACCATAACACCAGGATTTGATAAAATTGTCATTACAAATAATTAACTAGTGATTCCAATTGCCCTTTAAATTTAAGCATTAGATTTATTTGTGCCATCACTACTTCCTAAGTAAATCTAACTGCTACACAAAACCTTACATTAAAATAAATGCAGTGCAGTGGTGCAGTGGTTAATGCTGTCACCTCACAGCAAGAAGTTCTCTGGTTTGATTCTTGGCTGGGGTGCCTTCTATGTGGAGTCTGCATGTCCTCCTTGCATTTATGTGGATTTCCTCCGGGTACTCCAGTTTCCTCCCACATTCCAAAGACATGCTTCTGGAGTGTTTCTCCCCAGGCCTCCTCTGAAAATAGGCTCTGTCCTCATAGGACTTTCCCAGTCAACAAATGTTAAATAAATAATCTTGACTTTAAACAAAGTATATATATATATATATATATATATATATATATATATATATATATAATGATTCTATAGTATCTATACTATGCAAAATAAAAGTGTCTACATGACATACCTTATGGCCTTATATGTATGATTGAATTGTCTCTGCTTTATGGCCTGGAAAGTGCCTGAGAAGGATCCTGTACTAGCCCATTCATAAGTTAATAAACAGATACGTTATGTCTATCTACTGCCATAAGGAGATAAAGCCCTGATTAGAAACTGGTTGACCCAGGTTCAAATAGCTGATTGGGCAACTGACAGAGTGGCAGGGAGGATCTATGTGCCCATCTTGGGGGTAGGTAGTTACATGGGGATTCCCTGTGACTATTTCTGTTAGAAGCTGGGCTTGTTGCAATGAGGGGGTGCTGTCCAAGGAGGGAAAGGGGTCTGAGCTGCTGTGGAGGCAGTATATTGTGACAGATGTCCCCACTGCATACCCATTTCTAAGATGTAACCACAGTACTGCTAAATGGGGGGGGGGTGTAATACACTTGTCATTAAGTAAAAATACCACCCCCAGATGAAGGTGGCAGCAAGATGCCTGGATGCTAATAAGTTCTCTGCTGGACCCAGCTATATCTGAGTAAGTCTATCAGAAAAGGAGACCTAGTGATGGAAGTGAGGTACTGGATAGCAGGCCAAGGGATGAAGCGAGGGAATGAAAGTGCTCCAAAAATAAATCATTAAGTATGTAAATAAATAAATAAATAAAGGATGGGGGAAGGGGGTGTCTACCAAAAGTGATGATGCTGCAATTTTTAACATTTGGTTTGAGCCTATTTTTGGTATATCAAGAGTTTATGTGGTGGAGTTTATTCTGGAGAGTTTGGGTGTCAGAAGGTGAATTAACAACAGCCCCAAGTTTGCAGTTATCTTCAGACTTTGTTAGCTAGAGATCTCAGCTCTCTTTGCTTGGAGATCTGAGAAGTAAATGCCAAAGAAAAGTTATCCCGCACTAGGCCCTGAGGAACACTGGTTACTTTCATACTTTGTGATGAGGCACGCACTAGGCCCTGAGGAACACTGGTTACTTTCATACTTTGTGATGAGGCACGCACTAGGCCCTGAGGAACACTGGTTACTTTCATACTTTGTGATGAGGCGCCTGCAACGTCACAATGTGAGCTCTACCTTTTGTGCAGTTTGCGATCCATCTTGCCATATACGTGTTGATGCTTAAATCAATTAGCTTCTTATGGCCTTATATATATGACTGAATTGTCTCTGCCTTATCATTTTGTTTTGGCCCCAGCTGTATCTGAATAAGTCCATTGGAAGTAGATACTCATGGACCCCACAGGGGAATGGTGCCCAACAGGATACACAATTTGTAGTGTGTGGCCAACGTCCAAAGCTTATGTTACCCTATCAAAGAAGTTTAATATATTCAGTAGTTAGGATTTACCCTTCAAAAAGCCGAACATTTGAATAATCTGGTTTTATATGACTCATGATGCCGTAGTTAATGAGCTCATTTATAATACAGGTTCATATTAGCTTGTCAAACACCTAATATTCGAAACCACAAAAAGTCGAAAGGCTGGAACAGTGATTTTTTTTCTCAGGGAAAAAAAACTGCTGTTCCCAAAATAATAAAACAAACAAAAAAAAAACTCACCAAACAAAATAAAGCAGGGTGCTTCACACCCCACACCCCCCAACATTGGGGGCTGTGCCCCCCACACCCCCCTACTTAAATATACAAACTCCGAGACCACACCACAATGGAGGAAACTGCAAAGTGCCAACAATGGCTCAGAGATTTTTTTCCCTGGGAAAAAAATCACTGTTCCGGCCGTTCGACTTTTTGTGGCTTCAACTATTAGCTGTCGATCAAAGAGCATTCATTCTTTTGAGTGTTTGACAAGCTAATAGGAACTCTATAATGCTGCCCATGGTTTTGCAGATCAGATTTGGAAGGCTGCTTAGTCTGGACTTATCTTGCTGGCTGTAAGGCAACCCTTATGTAAGGGCACCACCACTGCTGTGTGTCACTCATGAAGGGCAAAAGCAATAGCTCAGTTTATGTTTGACAGTTTAAGGAGGCAATCTGAAAAGGCATGTTCAACACTATTAATTAAGTGACTAGGTATGTTGTCATTTCCCATGGAGGAGGTATTTTTGGTTTTGGTTATTACATTCAGTAGACAGTAAACTCTCAGTTAATCAGAACTCAAGCAACCAGCACTCTCAAGCAACTGGCAAAAAAAAGAATCGAAGAAATATAGTACAATTTTCATGTGTTGCACTTTCTGCCTCCTCCCCCCACAGAAGCATACCTTACATTTGTAGAGTTTTAGAGTTTTAAGAAGGAAGATAGGAATACCCCCCCCCCCATAGAAACATACCTTAGGTTTGTAGAGTTTTAGAGTTTTAAGAAGGAAGATAGGAATAAATTCCCTCTCCTCAACCTGAGAACAAGTCAAACCAAGCAAATAGTATAGGGTATAGTATTAGTCAGGTCTATTTTTAATAGTGACTCTCAAGCAACCAGAAACAACAGTTATCCAGCACTTACCAATCCCCATGGGTGCCGGTTAACTGAGAGTTTACTGTATGATCCTTAGAGGTAATTGGTGGAGTTAGGGATTCAAATATTTCAGGACTTTAGATAGAAGTTTCAGGAGTGAAGATGGTGCTACATTTCTTTGCAAAGAAATTGACAGTGGCTATTGAGTCAGAATAGAAGGCATCATTATAAATAAATTCTTAAAAATGTAGGGCTAAAGAAGGATTGATAATTATCATAGGTTTTAAAGATAAAGGTTCTACGATGGGGGGAATGGGGAAGCCACCACTGGTACAAAGTGTTAGGTGGCTCAATCATTGCATTACCAGCATTCGTTAATCTAGGTATCACATTTGTGGTCTGAACCAAGCAGCGCTTTAGTCCTCCATGTGTGTTATAATCAGAAGCAGCACATGGCTATATTTTAAACAGCTTTTTTTCTTTACTCCTAAAGGAGTGTGGATTGAGAATAATTTATGGCTAGTGTCTTAAATTAGAAGTGTGAACCTTTTTTTTTGCTTGTCAACTTTAGGTTGAGGAGAAGGGGGTACCAGAGTGGAGGAGGTTGGTGGCACCAGAAGGCATTACTGAGAGTTACATCTTTTTTTGCATGCCTGCCTAAGTTCATGGGCTGCTTTAGTAGAACTTATAGTGCTTTTCAGTATTTCTATAATGTGTCTGATATCATACTTAGAAGAGGGGTTTTGGATCTACTATGTAATTTAAGGATTTTTTTTTCTTTTGTTGGATAGGTTATTTGTTGTGGTGGCCCACCACAGGGGTTTGCTGTTTAAATTATCAGGATACTGGTAGGTACTGCTAGTTGTATGCACTTTCCTAAATGGATGCAGAATTTCTTAGTTAAGCTTGTTGCAGTATCAGGTTTAGGAGTGGTACAATCATAAATGAATTTTGACATTTCATCACAGAGTAGGCTGTCTGATGTATTTGTAGTCTTTAAATTCAATGGGCTTTGCTGTAGTGGCCTTTAAAGGAGAAGGTCACAAGTCTGTGGTCAGACTTCACTGGGGATGGATATATCATAGCAGTACAAGAGGCAACAAAATTTGCAAGAATCAGGTCAATAATACTATATCCTCTAGTATGTTTATTTACCAACTACTTAAAAGAGAGTTTTTTTTATTAAGTCTAGGAATGTTTGGGCATATCCTGCATTTTAGGTACAGCTATCTCACTTTGATGAAGACTGCTATAGTCACACAAAATAAAAGAATTATGCTAAATGAGATATCATTTAGAACACTAAAGAATCTTACATGCTCACCAGGGGACAAAGGAGGTGTTCTGTAATAATTAATTAGTTGATAATTAATCTTATCTAAAGTGATCTGAAAATTTATTGAGTTCAATTTGTGAATGCCTAGGAATCTGTTTGGTGATAATATGTTCCTTGAAAAATAAAAAGAATCCACCACAGTTCCCATTACATCTGAAGACATGAAAAACACAAAAGTCAGGTATAGGGGTAGTGCTGTTTGTACATTTAAGCCAAATATCAGTAATTAAGCAGACATGGATGCTTTTCAAATGCAGGATCCAGATAATTTATTGTTTTGACTTCTGGCATTGAGGAGAGCCATCTTAATGAGATATGATCTCAGGACTGATATGTTAGCAACATTGGAATATCCATCAGCTGGAATCTGCCTAAAAAAGCACTGGGGTAGCAAAGGTTTTAGCCAGTATTCTGAAGCCTTGATACAAGCTGTGTTGGCCCCTGGAAAGACACCAGCTATTTAAGCAATGTCTGAAGACAAATGATCTTTTCTTTGTCTCTAGACATCATTCAAAGTGAAGGAATGACTACACTTAAGACCAGTCTCCCACCTACATTTTTAACATGCATGGAAAGTTTGAATATTTCTCTCTGCATGTCCCACAGGGTTTTACATCTCAAGTTGTTAACTCTCCACATTTACCACCACTGTTTTGTGGTCCTATTTGTCAGGACTCACAGTACTTAGGGCCTTTGTAACATTAGAGATCTTGATGCTTGAAAGACAACTCATTGTAACCCTCTCCTTGTCCACCCTTGTTTATGATGATTCAGTGTCAGAGTCACCTATCACTGAAACATTTCTGTTGTTGTCATGACTCAGAGTGGTAGGTTTAGAGAGCTTTGGCTCAAGATGACAATGCTAGGTATGCATGAGATGGGTTAATAGTCTGATTTTTTTTTTTGTTGAGACTTAATGTTTTTATTTCTAGGATGCTTTGTGAGTGATTCTTTAAAGCCTCAGCATAAAACATTTAGTTCTGATTATTTAAGTTTGAGGTGTATGCAGGTCACAAATCAGGTTTTTAAGTGTTGCATTGCATAATGAAAAATTAATTAGTAGTCTGGTTACTGATGTGAAAACACAATGTAAATATATGTGTGAGGATTTACTTTAGTAACTAGGTAATTGCACATTTGACAGATGGCATTATTAGTGGGTTTTTTTTCCAGTTGGGGAATCAATTTACACTTTTATGTGATAGAGATTTATGCGTAGAATTTGTGTGTGTATGTGTGTGTGTGTGTGTGTGTGTGTGTGTGTGTGTGTGTGTGTGTGTGAGAGAGCGAGAGAGAGCATGTATTTTGTATTACTCTTGAGATAGTTTTCTACCATTGTCTTCTGTTCAGTTAAATGTATATTTTTCCTGATATTGTTTTGCAATTATGTGTTGGTTTCAAAAGCCTGTGTTTCTCTGTTATGTCATTTTGTTGGATTATATACTAAATTTTATTTTTCAGTTTTATTTTTTATTTATTGTTTCTTTATATTTTAGTATTTGGTGCTTTCTACATTCAGCCATATAATCCTTTCTACACTTTCTTGTGTATCATCTCTTTTAAATGAGTTGACACCAGCAATGTTACACAATGCATGGCAAAGCAGCAGTAGATATGACTGAACATCACTGAATGAACACAAAGCAATAATTTTGTCTGACCAAGATTATAATAATAACAATCATGACCTAAGAACAACTCTGTAGGAGCAACACACACACACACACACACACACACACACACACACACACACACACACACACACACACACACACACACACACACACACACACACACACACACACACACACACACACACACACACACACACACACACCCGCATATGTTCATTAGAATTTTAATCATTTTTTCTTCTAGTTGTCACATTTACTATTAGCATTTCTAGAATCAATTAATTTAATTTAAAATGTAATCAGAAACTTTGCTAAATGTAATAGTTTGAATTTTCTATATATTACATTATATTGGATGATATTACATTACTCTTTTTTATAAAATAAACTTTGCTCATAATAAATGTCAATGTTCAATGCTCAATCATTACATTTTTTGTAGAAATTTATTTTAGTGCTATCTTAACATTACGTAATGCAAAATGTTTATATAAGCAAGAAAACTCAAAGAGAAACATTATTTTTTAAAATGTAATTAAAAAAATTCAATTTAAACTGTAAAAAAGTCATTATAACAATCAATTTACAAAGGCATTCATTGCCCACATAATTCATGTCATTAAGTAACATCATGGCATATGTTGTTGTTTTGTTGTTTAGTAGAATCCAACTCTGCACAAACTCATGGATGTTAGCATGCCAGGTCTGTCTGTCAAGAACTTCTTTAGGTTCTTGCAAATTGATATTCATCAGTTCTGCAGTGCTGGCAATCCACCCCAGCATCTGCAACACCCTTTTATTTATTATTTTTCAAAATCAGTGTCTTCTCCATTAAATCATATCTTCTCATTACGTGGCCAAAATATTTAGTTTTAGTTTTACTATTTAGCCTTCCAGTGAAGAATTTGGATTAATTTCCTTAAGTATTGACGAATTTGATCCTCTTACAGTCCAAGAAATTCTTTAAAAATTTCTCCAATACCACAGTCATAAGTCAGTAGTGAAAAACCCAAGTTGACATGTGATGATGTCTTTGCTCCTTAAAATATTATGCCAATCTGTCATGCCTTTCCTTACAGAAAAAAACATATTTTAATCTCATGAGTACAGTCATCATCGGCTGAGATCCTTGAGCCCGAGAAAATAAAAGTTGTCGCTGCTTCAACCTTCTTACTTATTTAATTGCAAACAGATGATTGAGTTAGATGACATTTGGGTCTGCAATTCTGCTTCACTTTCAGCTCCCAGAGTGATATAATCTACACATATAAAGTTGTTAATATTTCTTCCAGCAGTTTTGATTCCAATATCTGATAACCCACTTTGTACGATACATTCAGCATGCAAACTGAGTAAGTTGGTAAACTGCAATACATAATAAAATGCATATGGCTACTGTAATTATAAAAGTAAATCTATTCCACATATTGCAAAATTGCATACCACCATATTTATGCAATTTAAGTTAATTACTCTGTCAGTCGTGAGACACATATCAAAGTATGACGTTTCAGTCGAATACAAAGTAGACATTAAATCAGTTAAACTCTAAACTTCTGAACCTTTTTTACTTTGAAAGATGTATGTAATAAAAATAAAGTCTGACTGAAAATTACAAGAAGAAATTGAACACAAAGTTAATCCACTTCAAGCAAACATCTTTACATAAAAGCGAAAAGGTAGCTGTTTTAATGTTTCTTTCATATAATAAAAGTCAGTATACTGAGAATGGCTACCATATTGGGTACTACATCCATAGAACATTATAATATATAATATACCATTTCTGATGCGATGCTGTCATTACTAAAGTCATCACTACAAGTGGGCTAAGTACAAATGTTGATCTGGTACGAGGTTTGTTTCTAGAATATTGCATTTCCTTCACAGATTACTTTTGCATTCATACCCCTATGACTGAATCCATTTTTCAGTATTGCCTAAAATGTTTATTTGCCGGACCTTGTTCAGTGTCATTATCACTTTAGTTTCTTATTCCCATCACATGCTGTTCATCATGGAATAGTCCCAGCAAACAGAAAAGTCCAGTTCTGCTTCATGAATGGAAGAGCATAAACTGTACATGTTTCAAAGAAAATATACAGGAAAACACTTTTGCAATGTACTGATAAAGCAAAACTGCAGAGGTTCAGGTAACTTGTGCTTAACATAGTGAATTTTGGCACACTGCTAAGGATTCCATCATGTTAAAACATGCATTAATGTATAGTATACTCTGCTCTGCGGGGAATAAGGTATCCCAAGCATTTAAATGGGGACATTGATCACATGTGGCACACAGTAAAGTCATGTATACCCACTGCATGCTAGTTTCCATAACTGCGCTTTCAAGGTATTTATCAATGCCGGCATAACCAATTTATTTTGTTGCAGCAGTAATATCTGACTGTTTCTACTTGACACAGAAGTACCTTTTGGACACATTTTGTAGATTTTTGGCCATGCTTTCTTCCTGTAAATGATGCAGGAGGTAGCACTGTGCTACATCAAGCTGTTCAAGTCCCGCACCCTCTCCTCACCTTCCCTGTTATGCATTTGCTGAATACCACATATTATACGTAATCACTGTCCGTATGACCATCAGCGACACCTTGCCATTCACTGCAATATTTAGGTAATAACTGATTTATTAACGAACTCGAACTGCACCTGTTATGTCATGTTTCTATCATTCAGCAATATCATATCGTTCACAGTACAAGGTCACTTTAAGAGGATGTATACATGTATAGGACTGTGTCCACTGCAGTCATCTGACTGGCATCGGGCAAGATTGCAGTAAGCTAGGTGACTTCTTTCTTCTTTCTATCTTCTTTAACCCACATAGACTCTTATCTAAAACAGAAAGCTAAAGTATATATGTACATATATAAATTATATAAAATGTATTGACCATGCAAAGAGCTGATTTTCTGCTTTTCACGTGTTCTCATCAGTTATTTTGCTTGCAGCAGAACACCGGGTTACAATTTTGAATAATGTTAGTAAATTTGAGAAACAGATGGGAAAAACAGCAATATTTGCACTAATAGGCACGGATGATTCAAATTCAGACACACAGCTGGAAGTAATTGATTCATTTACGGTACACATGCGCACTTCAGAGTGACAAACTTGGTGATTGCAGTTTTGAATTAACTATTGCAATTACTTACTCATCAGCTCTGTATGAATGTATTCCTGATGAGATTTATTTCCTGTTGATGGGTCAGAGACTTACTTTATCCTCCAATACACTCATGAAATTAATGACATAATCAGAAAATATTACAGACAGCAGGGGTCTCTTCAACACTGCATGTTCTGTTGCCAAAGTAGATACAACAATCTGAAATATACAAATTCACATTGGAGTGCTGTCAGTCATATGCTCAGAAAAAATATGATTATTGCTAGAGTTTGGTGTAAACCATCTGTTATTGTCTAAGTTAAACAAACAATAACTATAAACTACTCTTTCAGATATAAACTGCAATAAAAGCAATATGTAAGAGGGAACAGAAAATCAGGCTATAGCCAGGTGTATTTTATGTAAGTACATTTCTCTGAGCATCCCTTGCAGAGTCACAATTGCATAATCCAGAACATGTTTACAACTGTCTGCGTTTGAGATAAAATTTCTCATCTGAAATCATTTTTATGGATGTATGTCATGATATGTGGAAATGATTTCTCAGTGTGTCAGGAGAAACATTTGTACAGAAGTACACATTTTTAAATGTAAGGTGTTGGAGGTAAGAACATAAGGCTGTAAACATTATTCCTATAACCTAACATGAACTGTCTTTTGTTACTTAGTGGAACTTCTATAAATGGATCTCGCAAATGGTAGCTCTGAACTTAATTTAAAGGCATCGAGATACCAAAACTGATGCCGGACAATAAATACAGCCAGTGTTAGCCATAATGTAAAATAATTTTAACAGTCTGTATTGATAGAAAAGTTATAAAACTGCATGCAGATGGACCATAGAATGTATCTCATTTTCTGTGTCAGCTTGTAATGTACAGAACTGTGAATGGAGGTCGGTGTGACGGTTAAGGTATTTGCCTCACAGACACAAGGTATAGTCTTTAATTCTTTCATTTAGAAGGGAAGTTTGCTAAGCTTAAAATGGCAGACCAGGCCACCTAGCCTAGTACTTACCTATGAACAAGAGTTTGGAAGGAATAATGACAGACCATTATTATTTCTCCAGTTTTAAACTCTTAAGCAGAATATGTAATGGGTCCCTTTTATTGAGATCTGCCATCGCTACAACACAAGGAAAGGAAGATCAAGGAAGAGAAAACATGACTTGGTAAGGGAAAAGCAACAAGCACAGAGATAAATCACTTCAAAAGAATATTCCACATAGGAAGTACCCTCAGTGTTACTTTAAATGGTGGGCAGTCTAGCTTTGATACCTTGAGCTGGTCCCAAAAATATGTCTGATATGCATCCTACTTTAATATTCTGTGCACTATTCATTTCTCACTTTAAATATTTGTGAATGGCTAAATACTGAATTTAAAACATCAGAATGTAACATTACCAAACATGGATAATTTCAAAAAATCATTCATTGACTGTCCATAGTCAGCTAAAAAACAGGAAATAACAGCGACACATGGTGGCAGATAAAATTAAATTTAATTTTTTCCTTTTTTCTCCACTGTAGTGCAACCTTTGGTGGCATATAGTAGGAGGCAGGGGGAGAGGAGAGGTGTGGGAGGTCAGACCCTATCTTGGTTGATTGCGGTTGCTTTTATTTGCACAAGCTATATATGTTGGCAAGCTATGGCCATTCAATGAATGATTTTTCATGTTAGCTTACATGTCGATGTTTTTTTTTGCGATGTTTTAGTTTCATTATTTTTTTTTTGAATAATTATTTTTTTTTCTTTCAAACAAACATAGACTTTTTTATTTTTCAATTTGAAATTTCTCATCAAAAATGACTTTTGGGGACAACCTATACTCTTTTTATAGTCTCTCTTGCTCTCCTCTGCTCTGTGCTGTAATGCTTGACCATTAATTGCCATTGGCCTAGATTCATTTTTATCATTTCAGTACTTAGAGCTCTTGATTTCTTAAAATGGCTCTGGAGAATGTGTCAGTATTTATTTTTGAATGAATCACTTTATTTGTGTCAGATGTTAAAAACCCTTTCGCAGTACGTTTAAATCGTATTCCAAATAAAGTGCCTAAAATGTAAGTTTTAGTTGTATATTGAAAGTTCAACTTCTAGCAGGTTTGAACTCCATCCCCATAACGTTTTGACTACTTGTCAATTTAAGCACTTTTTCTCAGTCATTTGTGACTTGTAGTCCACACTTCAAAGATCTGGTAAGACATCTTTAAATCAGCTAATAGCATTACATACTACTAATTTTCTTCAGCAGACAAACACAGAGCAATGCTTCAGTCACTGAAAATGAGAACATTTATTAGTGTTTTAGGTACCTGAAGGATGCTCTTCATATAATGAGTTCTCCAACAACTAGTTCATTGGAAACTAGTTTCATTGCAGTAACATGTGGGCTTTACAACATTTATAGATCCCTCCAAGAGACATTCTCGGGATGAAAGAACACAAGTGGTGGCTAACTGTAAAAATAACAAAAAGAGCATGGTCACCCCTATACAGCACTGCCTTTCAGGAGTAAATATGAGGTATGGAAAATGGAAAAAACAAAAACAATATTAGGACCTTCTGGTTATATTACAGGAAGTGGAAATAAAAGAGTAGAAGGGTACTAAATGGTATATTGACAATAAACTACAGCTAGGTAAAATTACAGAGAAGAAAAGTACCCTGGCATTAGATAAACGATACTGGAGTGTGGAAGTGTCCTTTAAGTTTTCTTCTCATGTGGTAGTGTGCCCTAGCATCATGGAACATGAAACTGCACTCATTGCAAGCATTCTTAAACCTGGAAGACTCTCACATTTGTGCAGTCACAGAAACCTGGTTCAAAGCTGCAGACAGCACCCCAGCCATACGTGGTTACCCATCCTATCATACATTCAGGCCCCAAACAGTGGGCAGCAAAGCCAAAGGAGGTGGAGTTTCAATATATATTAAAGACACACACACCTCCAGTCTGGTCAAACAGTATGACGCACAGGAGACACTCCAGGTGAAGTTAACCACTGACAAGACCCCTATTCAAATTATAACTAGCTACAGGCCCCCAAATTTTACTCAAGATGCCCACTTCACCTCTCTGGAGCTCTTCAAATCTATCAAGATTCAACCCTTTACCCTGATCCTGTGTGACTTTAACTACTCAACCATAGATTAGAAAAACTACTCATGCTAGAACACAAATGCCCAGAGATTCCTCGATGTTTATCAGTGCAAATGCCTTGGGACAGCTAGTCGATACCCCCACAAAAGGTGATAATATCTTGGATTTGGTATTAACTGATATGAGTAACCACTGCAGCACCCCTACAGTATCATCCTCCCTGGTAAGATCTGACCATAAAATGGTCACTTTTGAAGTCACCATCTCTCCTGACCCCCTCTAGCTAGGGTGAAACAAAAAAATTCTCCAAAGCTCATTACAGCCTCCTAAGGGAAGGCATAAACAGCTTCATGGCCCCCTCCCCCACTGTAGGAACTGGCACAAATGTCCAAACCTATACCAAAGTACTATACAAGCATTGATATAGCTGCATGGAATCAGGAATAACAAACAGGACAAAATCATCCTCCTCAAGGAAGAGTAAATCTGTCTGGTGTACATCTGCAATAAATAAACTCTAATAAAAGGAAAAATTGCTGTCCAGGACCAAGAAGGAGCAGGTGCCTAATTGGAAGCAATCTCTCCTTAGCCTGAACAAGGAAATAAGAGCAATAGTGAAATCCTCCAAAGCAAACAGAGTCCAAACTGGCCACATCTACTAAAGACAATCACAAGGCTTTCTTCATTTATATCCGCAGCCTCAAAGGAAGCATGCAGATCTGCTCAGAGCTGGTGGTCAAAGACACCACATACACAAATGCCATAGATATAGACAACCTGCTGGCAGACAGGTTCAGTGAAAACTTCTCCCATCTGTTGCCCACATCAGGAAATCAGGACATTCCCAATACCTGCCCCCCACTCCTTATCTCTAGGGAACAGGTCATTACTGCCCTCTCAAAAGCAAAAAATACAGCTTCCATGGGACCCGATAACATCCCAGGCTGCATCCTACATGAACTCAGGCATGAACTTGCAGCACCATTAGGCACCCTATTCAACCAAAGCCTGAGCACTGGCTTTGTCCCAGCTGAGTGGAGGACAGTCACTGTCTTCCCTTTACACAAAGATGACACGTCCACCAATCCGGGAAATTGTAGACCCATCAGCCTAACTAGACTGATTTGCAAAGACATGGAATACATTATCATGGACTTCATTAACAGAGACATTGACAACCTCCAAATACTTGACCACACACAGTTTGGCTTTGTTAAGGGAAGGTCATGTCTGTTAAATCTGGCTGACTTCTTTGACACATTCACCAAAGCCCTGGATGAGGGGAAGACAATGCACACCACCTACTTTGACCTGGCCAAAGCCTTTGATACTATTCCCCACTCAGGCATACTAGATAAACTCTCTCATCTAGGCATCAATCCATATCTTATCAGATGATAACAAACTAGCTCACTGATAGAACCCACCTAATAAAAATAGGGGAAGCCACTTCAAGCAGTAGATCCATAATGGGTGGCGTACCTCAGGGATCAGTCTTGGGGCCTGTGTTATTCAGGATGTACTTCTCTGAGGTGCAGGTGAAAACCAGTGGGCTATGATCTCCATGTTTGCAGATGACTGCAAGCTGGGTGCATTAATCAATTCCTCATGTGATGTGGATGTCCTCCAAGAGGGTCTCACCCAAACAAATTACTGGTGCCAGAAGCATGGCCTCATGCTGAATGCCAAAAAATGCATCATCATCCCTTTGTGAAGAGTAACATCCCCACATATTATCACATTAATAACAATGTCATAAGTACACAATCAGTAGTGATGGATTTGGGCACCCAGGTTGATCGCAACCTGACTTTTGACCACCATGTTGCTTCCATTGTATGTAAAGCTTTCTACATGGCCTACCTCATAAGTAAGGGTATCTCATCCAGGGACAAAGAGATCATAGCATCACTGTATTCTTCCCTTATAAGGCCAATTATTGAGTACAACTTCCCCTTCGGCATGTACCTCACAAAGCACCTGCAGTAGCTGGAGAGACCACAGAGGTTCCTCACCAGGAGAATCCAGGGCCTCAAACATCTACCCAGACAGATAGGCTAAAAGCCCTGTCCCTCTACTCAGTTCCATACAGACTCCCCAGAGGTGACCTCTGTCTGTCATATAAAGCAATCTCAGACCCTGCCTTGACTGGACTGCTGCATATCCATAAGTCAAGCTCCATTCGAGCAACCTGTACGCGTGAACTCAACCTGGTCTGTGATATCAATAGGACTTGTTGGTGGGGCAGATTTCTGTCCCAGATACTCCCCCATCTGTAGAATAGACTCCCTCTTCATGTCAAGCAGAGTACCTCATTATCCCTTTTTAAGCACAGCCTGGATAAATGGATGAGAAACAGAAAATACACCCCGGGATTCCACCTGTGTCCCTGCTGGACAGGGGCTTTGGGTGCTGCTGAGTTGTCTAAATATGGGCTAATCTCTCGACTAGGCTTATAAGAGCCTCAGGGCCAATAGCCTAGTAAGCTTCTATGATCCTGTGATCCTGTGATCAGCAGCCTGCACTCTTACACTAAATTTAGTAATGCTGCGGTCACTTCTATTTAGGGATAAAGACAGATTTCTCTTGCAGTGACCCTCATTTCCTGGACAGATTGTGTTTTGCCTTTTTTATGAACTTGTCAAAACTGCATGCAGTGATAAAAGTGATCAGCTAGATGTCAGACAGATGCATAGATCCAGCTAATATATAAAGGATGACAAGGGAATTAGATAACAGAATAGATGACCACTTAAGAACTTAAATTTTAGGAAAAGGATGAGGAAGATGAAAGATAAGAAAAAAGCCACTCCATTGTAGTCATCTTAATTTTATATCTCTCTATGTGTTTGATGGTTACAATAAGGGCAAGGTAAAGTTTAACTGCAATACAGTCTGCAGTTTATGTTGCTAGTTGTATAACATGTGACAGCTCTTAGGAACTTTTCAGGAAATTACTTGAAAGAATATGGGTGAACATCAGTCTGTGATTCTTAGCAGGTACAATGCTAATTTATTTTACAAACATACCCTGGCATGTATCACTTTTAAGAAATTTTTGTTTTTTGTGATGGACAAAGTGGAACTAGATTTATGGGGGAGGGGAACTAAATAGCAATTAGCAAAAAAAAAGAGAACTTGACTGACAACTTGATTTTGGCCATCCCCTAGTTTAAATGAATATTAAGTATAAAGAGTGTTCATTTTTTTTGTATTTTACTGAACATCATTTTAGTATATTAAGTAAGCTTTATGTAGGGAAGTTTTATGTAGATTTGAAATAACAGTGCCTTTATTTGGATAGTAATTTTATTCAGGCAGCAGCTGTCATTCATCAACAAATTGTATAAAAAAACATACAGGAAAGAGCCATATGCAGTGTAGGAACAATTCCTAGTTCCATTCTGAGGTAAGGTGCTGCAAGCAGAAATGTTCTGCTAAAAATATATACAAATGAAAGCGTAATAACATACAAATGAAGCAGGCAGGGAAACAAGCTGCAATGACATGAAAATGTATAAAGGTGACTGTAGTTATGATTCATATTTGTCATTGGGAAAGTCATGCAATAGTGTGCACCAGATTGTAAAAGGCTGAAGCACACCAAAAATATTGGTGTGCAGACAACAAAAATGTTCAAGATGGTACTACCATTTCCTGCCCATATGTGCAAGGCGGAGTCTTGGCAGTAATAAAAATGGTGCCAGTAGTAACATTAGTGATCATAAGATTATCGATCAATTCCATATAGACTGAGACATTGTACAGTGCTTGGATAACATGTATCAGCCACAGAGGGAATCTATTGTAATGTAACCCTTCCTATACCTGTGGAGACTGTGGTGTGCATTTAAAGGTATTACTTCTCAATGCTAGGAGTCTAAACAAAAAACTCCACTCCTTAGAAGCTCTTTTTACCCTAGAGAATGCTGATGTCTGTGCAGTCACTGAGACATGGTTTAAAGCCATGGAGAGCACACCAACAGTGCTAGGTTATAATGCTTTCCACACATTTAGACCACCTACTTCACAGGCAGGGATTAAAGGTGGAGATGTTGCTATTTACATCAAAAATAAATATACTTACAGGCTGGTTAAACAGGACAATGCACTTGAGCTGCTCCTTGTTCAAATCAACATAGCCAAAAATCCAATACCACTTCCTTGCAAGCTATAGGTCCCCCTCTATGACCCAGGAGACCCATACCATGTATTAAAATGTATTAGAAAGACTAACCATCCAACCCAATACCATATTCATGGGTGACTTTAATTACCCCGCTATTAACTGGGAATCCTATATGACAACAAATGTACATGCACAGAGATTCCAGGATTTTCTAAACACAAACTCCCTGGACCAGATAGTCAATACACCAACCAGGGGTGCAACCATACTGGATATGGTCCTCACTAATATGAGGGTGTACTGCACACCCCCTGCTGTAATGCCTTCCCTGGTAAGGTCAGACCACAAAATGGTCTCCTATGAAGTAAAAACAAATCCTGGACCCCCAGCTAAACCTAGAATATTCAGGAATTATTCTAAGGCTAACCTCTTGCTATTAAGTGAAAACCTGGCAAAATTTCAAGCCCCCATAAACCCTGAGAATACTGCTGCCTATGCAGAACTGTTCACAGAAACCCTGTACAAGCATGTTAATAGCTGCATAAAGGCAGCTGCACCCACCAGGAAGAGGTATAGAACTAAATCAAGAAACAAGCCACCCTGGTGGAATCACAAAATCAATAGGCTATATAACAGGAGGAAGAAAATCATGGCAAAAATTAGGAGGTGCAGCACCCAGCAGGATAAAAGCACTCTCATCATATTAAACAAACAACTCTGAGGACAAATAAAGTCTATCAAAGCCAAATTTGAGGTATGTTTGGCCTCCCAGGCCAAGGACACTCACAAAGCATTCTTTAGCTATATCTGCAACCTCATTGGCAATACAGAAATGTCTGCAGAGATCATTGCAAATGGAGCCACCTATACTAAGCCAGAAGACATAGCAAACATTCTGACTGATAAATTCAGCTACAACTTTAACCCTCACTCCCCCTCAACCTTCCCTCAGGAAATATCATCAAATATAACTTCCCCTACTATTACTAAGGAGCAGGTCCTTAATGCTCTCTCTAAGACCATGAACACTGCATCAATTTGCCCAGACAATATCCCAGGATGCCTTCTAAATAGCATAAAACATGTCCAATCAAGGCCTATGGAATTACTATTTAACTGTAGCCTCCAAACAGGTTTCATGCCTCATTAATGGAGAAATAGACATCCCTCTCCACAAAGGTGGGCCAACTACAGACCCTGGAAACTGCAAGTCTACAAAACTACATAAGTCTCACTGGTCTTATATGTAAAGACATGGAAATAATTATCTTGGATGATCACTAGAGATATAGTAAACATCCAGACACTGGACCCAACCCAGTTTGGTTTTGTAGAGGGCAGATCATGCCTACTCAACCTGGTGGACTTCTTTGAGAAGGTCACCAATGCAATGGATGCAGGCAAAATCATTCACACTGTCTACCTTGACCTGGCCGAGGCATTTGACACAATACCCCACTCAGGCATTGTTGATAAACTCAGGAGGTTAGGTACAAACCCATATATCACCGAGTGGATAGCCAACTGGCTCAAAGACAGGACCTATGAATTTAGAATTGGGGGGAGTCCACTTCTACAAAGAGGCCAATCACAAGTGGAGTCCCTCAGGGATCAGTCCTTGGACCACTCCTTTTTGACATTTACTTCTCAGAAGTCAAGGCCAATGGCAGTGGTCTCTGGCTGACTAAATTTGCAGACGATTGCAAATTAGGAGCTGTCACTGAATCTCACACTGACACAAATGTTTTCCAGGAAGGGCTGACATAGACAAACAACTGGTGTCAGAGCCATGGACTTAAACTAAATGTCAAGAAATGCATAATAGTATCCTTTGGGAAGTCATCCATCCCTAGTAACTATCATATTGACAACAGACCCTTTAGAGTTGACCCAGTAGTCAGGGACTTAGGGACTTACACAGATAGTAATCTAGTCTTTGACCATCACGTGTCTACAGTGGTGAGGAAATCCTTCTATGATGCACAACTTATAAACAAAGGTATGGCATCTAAGTCCAAGGAAGTCATTGTTCCACTGGATTTGGCATTCATCAGACCTGTCACTGAGTACAAAGCCCCCTTTAGTATGTATCTAACCAGGCATATCCAACAACTGGAATGTCCACAAAGGTTCCTCACTAAAAGAATACAGGACATAAGTAAAATGTCCTATTACAGGGCATAAGTAAAATGTCCTATTATAGGGTACAAGTAAAATGTCCTATTACAGGGCACAAGTAAAATGTCCTATTACAGGGCACAAGTAAAATGTCCTATTACAGGGCATAAGTAAAATGTCCTATTACAGCGCATAAGTAAAATGTCCTATTACAGGGCATAAGTAAAATGTCCTATTACAGGGCATAAGTAAAATGTCCTATTACAGGGCATAAGTAAAATGTCCTGTTACAGGGCATAAGTAAAATGTCCTGTTACAGGGCATAAGTAAAATGTCCTATTACAGGGCATAAGTAAAATGTCCTGTTACAGGGCATAAGTAAAATGTCCTATTACAGGGCATAAGTAAAATGTCCTATTACAGGGCATAAGTAAAATGTCCTATTACAGGGCATAAGTAAAATGTCCTATTACAGGGCATAAGTAAAATGTCCTATTACAGGGCATAAGTAAAATGTCCTGTTACAGGGCATAAGTAAAATGTCCTATTACAGGGCATAAGTAAAATGTCCTATTACAGGGCATAAGTAAAATGTCCTATTACAGGGCATAAGTAAAATGTCCTGTTACAGGGCATAAGTAAAATGTCCTATTACAGGGCATAAGTAAAATGTCCTATTACAGGGCATAAGTAAAATGTCCTGTTACAGGGCATAAGTAAAATGTCCTATTACAGGGCATAAGTAAAATGTCCTATTACAGGGCATAAGTAAAATGTCCTATTACAGGGCATAAGTAAAATGTCCTATTACAGGGCATAAGTAAAATGTCCTATTACAGGACATAAGTAAAATGTCCTATTACAGGGCATAAGTAAAATGTCCTATTACAGGGCATAAGTAAAATGTCCTATTACAGGACATAAGTAAAATGTCCTATTACAGGGCATAAGTAAAATGTCCTATTACAGGGCATAAGTAAAATGTCCTATTACAGGGCATAAGTAAAATGTCCTATTACAGGGCATAAGTAAAATGTCCTATTACAGGGCATAAGTAAAATGTCCTATTACAGGGCATAAGTAAAATGTCCTATTACAGGGCATAAGTAAAATGTCCTGTTACAGGGCATAAGTAAAATGTCCTATTACAGGGCATAAGTAAAATGTCCTATTACAGGGCATAAGTAAAATGTCCTATTACAGGGCATAAGTAAAATGTCCTATTACAGGGCATAAGTAAAATGTCCTATTACAGGGCATAAGTAAAATGTCCTATTACAGGGCATAAGTAAAATGTCCTATTACAGGGCATAAGTAAAATGTCCTATTACAGGGCATAAGTAAAATGTCCTGTTACAGGGCATAAGTAAAATGTCCTATTACAGGGCATAAGTAAAATGTCCTATTACAGGGCATAACTACAATGTCCTATTACAGGGCATAAGTAAAATGTCCTATTACAGGGCATAAGTAAAATGTCCTATTACAGGGCATAAGTAAAATGTCCTATTACAGGGGATAAGTAAAATGTCCTATTACAGGTCATAAGTAAAATGTCCTGTTACAGGGCATAAGTAAAATGTCCTATTACAGGGCATAAGTAAAATGTCCTATTACAGGGCATAAGTAAAATGTCCTATTACAGGGCATAAGTAAAATGTCCTATTACAGGGCATAAGTAAAATGTCCTATTACAGGGCATAAGTAAAATGTCCTATTACAGGGCATAAGTAAAATGTCCTATTACAGGGCATAAGTAAAATGTCCTGTTACAGGGCATAAGTAAAATGTCCTATTACAGGGCATAAGTAAAATGTCCTATTACAGGGCATAAGTAAAATGTCCTATTACAGGGCGTAAGTAAAATATCCTATTACAGGGCATAAGTAAAATGTCCTATTACAGGGCATAAGTAAGATGTCCTATTACAGGGCATAAGCAAAATGTCCTATTACAGGGTATAAGTAAAATGTCCTATTACAGGGCATAAGTAAAATGTCCTATTACAGGGCATAAGTAAAATGTCCTATTACAGGGCATAAGTAAAATGTCCTGTTACAGGGCATAAGTAAAATGTCCTATTACAGGGCATAAGTAAAATGTCCTATTACAGGGCATAAGTAAAATGTCCTATTACAGGGCATAAGTAAAATGTCCTATTACAGGGCATAAGTAAAATGTCCTATTACAGGGCATAAGTAAAATGTCCTATTACAGGGCATAAGTAAAATGTCCTATTACAGGGCATAAGTAAAATGTCCTATTACAGGGCATAAGTAAAATGTCCTATTACAGGGCATAAGTAAAATGTCCTATTACAGGGCATAAGTAAAATGCCCTATTACAGGGCATAAGTAAAATGTCCTATTACAGGGCATAAGTAAAATGTCCTATTACAGGGCATAAGTAAAATGTCCTGTTACAGGGCATAAGTAAAATGTCCTATTACAGGGCATAAGTAAAATGTCCTATTACAGGGCATAAGTAAAATGTCCTATTACAGGGCATAAGTAAAATGTCCTATTACAGGGCATAAGTAAAATGTCCTATTACAGGGCATAAGTAAAATGTCCTATTACAGGGCATAAGTAAAATGTCCTATTACAGGGCATAAGTAAAATGACCTATTACAGGGCATAAGTAAAATGTCCTATTACAGGGCATAAGTAAAATGTCCTATTACAGGGCATAAGTAAAATGTCCTATTACAGGGCATAAGTAAAATGTCCTATTACAGGGCATAAGTAAAATGTCCTGTTACAGGGCATAAGTAAAATGTCCTATTACAGGGCATAAGTAAAATGTCCTATTACAGGGCATAAGTAAAATGTCCTATTACAGGGCATAAGTAAAATGTCCTATTACAGGGCATAAGTAAAATGTCCTATTACAGGGCATAAGTAAAATGTCCTATTACAGGGCATAAGTAAAATGTCCTATTACAGGGCATAAGTAAAATGTCCTATTACAGGGCATAAGTAAAATGTCCTATTACAGGGCCTAAGTAAAATGTCCTATTACAGGGCATAAGTAAAATGTCCTATTACAGGGCATAAGTAAAATGTCCTGTTACAGGGCATAAGTAAAATGTCCTATTACAGGGCATAAGTAAAATGTCCTATTACAGGGCACAAGTAAAATGTCCTATTACAGGGCATCAGTAAAATGTCCTATTACAGGGCATAAGTAAAATGTCCTATTACAGGGCATAAGTAAAATGTCCTATTACAGGGCATAAGTAAAATGTCCTATTACAGGGCATAAGTAAAATGTCCTATTACAGGGCATAAGTAAAATGTCCTATTACAGGGCATAAGTAAAATGTCCTATTACAGGGCATAAGTAAAATGTCCTATTACAGGGCATAAGTAAAATGTCCTATTACAGGGCATAAGTAAAATGTCCTATTACAGGGCATAAGTAAAATGTCCTGTTACAGGGCATAAGTAAAATGTCCTATTACAGGGCATAAGTAAAATGTCCTATTACAGGGCATAAGTAAAATGTCCTATTACAGGGCATAAGTAAAATGTCCTATTACATTACAGGGCATAAGTAAAATGTCCTATTACAGGGCATAAGTAAAATGTCCTATTACAGGGCATAAGTAAAATGTCCTATTACAGGGCATAAGTAAAATGTCCTATTACAGGGCATAAGTAAAATGTCCTGTTACAGGGCATAAGTAAAATGTCCTATTACAGGGCATAAGTAAAATGTCCTATTACAGGGCATAAGTAAAATGTCCTATTACAGGGCATAAGTAAAATGTCCTATTACAGGGCATAAGTAAAATGTCCTATTACAGGGCATAAGTAAAATGTCCTATTACAGGGCATAAGTAAAATGTCCTATTACAGGGCATAAGTAAAATGTCCTATTACAGGGCATAAGTAAAATGTCCTATTACAGGGCATAAGTAAAATGTCCTGTTACAGGGCATAAGTAAAATGTCCTGTTACAGGGCATAAGTAAAATGTCCTATTACAGGGCATAAGTAAAATGTCCTATTACAGGGCATAAGTAAAATGTCCTATTACAGGGCATAAGTAAAATGTCCTATTACAGGGCATAAGTAAAATGTCCTATTACAGGGCATAAGTAAAATGTCCTATTACAGGGCATAAGTAAAATGTCCTATTACAGGGCATAAGTAAAATGTCCTATTACAGGGCATAAGTAAAATGTCCTATTACAGGGCATAAGTAAAATGACCTACTACAGGGCATAAGTAAAATGTCCTATTACAGGGCATAAGTAAAATGTCCTATTACAGGGCATAAGTAAAATGACCTACTACAGGGCATAAGTAAAATGTCCTATTACAGGGCATAAGTAAAATGACCTACTACAGGGCATAAGTAAAATGTCCTATTACAGGGCATAAGTAAAATGAATTACTACAGGGCATAAGTAAAATGTCCTATTACAGGGCATAAGTAAAATGTCCTATTACAGGGCATAAGTAAAATGTCCTATTACAGGGCATAAGTAAAATGTCCTATTACAGGGCATAAGTAAAATGTCCTATTACAGGGCATAAGTAAAATGTCCTATTACAGGGCATAAGTAAAATGTCCTATTACAGGGCATAAGTAAAATGTCCTATTACAGGGCATAAGTAAAATGTTCTATTACAGGGCATAAGTAAAATGTCCTATTACAGGGCATAAGTAAAATGTCCTATTACAGGGCATAAGTAAAATGTCCTATTACAGGGCATAAGTAAAATGTCCTATTAAAGGGCATAAGTAAAATGTCCTATTACAGGGCATAAGTAAAATGTCCTATTACAGGGCATAAGTAAAATGTCCTATTACAGGGCATAAGTAAAATGACCTATTACAGGGCATAAGTAAAATGTCCTATTACAGGGCATAAGTAAAATGTCCTATTGCAAGGCATAAGTAAAATGTCCTATTACAGGGCATAAGTAAAATGTCCTATTACAGGGCATAAGTAAAATGTCCTATTACAGGGCATAAGTAAAATGTCCTATTACAGGGCATAAGTAAAATGTCCTATTACAGGACATAAGTAAAATGTCCTATTACAGGGCATAAGTAAAATGTCCTATTACAGGGCATAAGTAAAATGTCCTATTACAGGGCATAAGTAAAATGTCCTATTACAGGGCATAAGTAAAATGTCCTGTTACAGGGCATAAGTAAAATGTCCTATTACAGGGCATAAGTAAAATGTCCTGTTACAGGGCATAAGTAAAATGTCCTATTACAGGGCATAAGTAAAATGTCCTATTACAGGGCATAAGTAAAATGTCCTATTACAGGGCATAAGTAAAATGTCCTATTACAGGGCATAAGTAAAATGTCCTATTACAGGGCATAAGTAAAATGTCCTATTACATGGCATAAGTAAAATGTCCTATTACAGGGCATAAGTAAAATGTCCTATTACAGGGCATAAGTAAAATGTCCTATTACAGGGCATAAGTAAAATGTCCTATTAGAGGGCATAAGTAAAATGTCCTATTACAGGGCATAAGTAAAATGTCCTATTACAGGGCATAAGTAAAATGTCCTATTACAGGGCATAAGTAAAATTTCCTATTATAGGGCATAAGTAAAATGTCCTATTACAGGGCATAAGTAAAATGTCCTACTACAGGGCATAAGTAAAATGTCCTATTACAGGGCATAAGTAAAATGTCCTATTACAGGGCATAAGTAAAATGACCTACTACAGGGCATAAGTAAAATGTCCTATTACAGGGCGTAAGTAAAATGACCTACTACAGGGCATAAGTAAAATGTCCTATTACAGGGCATAAGTAAAATGTCCTATTACAGGGCATAAGTAAAATGGCCGATGACAGGGCATAAGTAAAATGTCCTATTACAGGGCATAAGTAAAATGTCCTATTACAGGGGATAAGTAAAATGTCCTATTACAGGGCATAAGTAAAATGTCCTATTACAGGGCATAAGTAAAATGTCCTATTACAGGGCATAAGTAAAATGTCCTATTACAGGGCATAAGTAAAATGTCCTGTTACAGGGCATAAGTAAAATGTCCTATTACAGGGCATAAGTAAAATGTCCTATTACAGGGCATAAGTAAAATGTCCTATTACAGGGCATAAGTAAAATGTCCTGTTACAGGGCATAAGTAAAATGTCCTATT
This sequence comes from Protopterus annectens, assembly GCF_019279795.1. Lineage (NCBI taxonomy): Eukaryota > Metazoa > Chordata > Ceratodontiformes > Protopteridae > Protopterus > Protopterus annectens. The sequence continues at coordinate 1,049,238,282 of NC_056733.1, forward strand.
ACAGGGCATAAGTAAAATGTCCTATTACAGGGCATAAGTAAAATGTCCTATTACAGGGCATAAGTAAAATGTCCTGTTACAGGGCATAAGTAAAATGTCCTATTACAGGGCATAAGTAAAATGTCCTATTACAGGGCATAAGTAAAATGTCCTATTACAGGGCATAAGTAAAATGTCCTATTACAGGGCATAAGTAAAATGTCCTATTACAGGGCATAAGTAAAATGTCCTATTACAGGGCATAAGTAAAATGTCCTATTACAGGGCATAAGTAAAATGTCCTATTACAGGGCATAAGTAAAATGTCCTATTACAGGGCATAAGTAAAATGTCCTATTACAGGGCATAAGTAAAATGACCTATTACAGGGCATAAGTAAAATGTCCTATTACAGGGCATAAGTAAAATGACCTACTACAGGGCATAAGTAAAATGTCCTATTACAGGGCATAAGTAAAATGACCTACTACAGGGCATAAGTAAAATGTCCTATTACAGGGCATAAGTAAAATGACCTATTACAGGGCGTAAGTAAAATGACCTACTACAGGGCATAAGTAAAATGTCCTATTACAGGGCATAAGTAAAATGACCTACTACAGGGCATAAGTAAAATGTCCTATTACAGGGCATAAGTAAAATGTCCTATTACAGGGCATAAGTAAAATGACCTATTACAGGGCATAAGTAAAATGTCCTATTACAGGGCATAAGTAAAATGTCCTATTACAGGGCATAAGTAAAATGTCCTATTACAGGGCATAAGTAAAATGTCCTATTACAGGGCATAAGTAAAATGTCCTATTACAGGGCATAAGTAAAATGTCCTATTACAGGGCATAAGTAAAATGTCCTATTACAGGGCATAAGTAAAATGTCCTATTACAGGGCATAAGTAAAATGTCCTATTACAGCGCATAAGTAAAATGTCCTATTACAGGGCATAAGTAAAATGTCCTATTACAGGGCATAAGTAAAATGTCCTATTACAGGGCATAAGTAAAATGTCCTATTACAGGGCATAAGTAAAATGTCCTGTTACAGGGCATAAGTAAAATGTCCTATTACAGGGCATAAGTAAAATGTCCTATTACAGGGCATAAGTAAAATGTCCTGTTACAGGGCATAAGTAAAATGTCCTATTACAGGGCATAAGTAAAATGTCCTATTACAGGGCATAAGTAAAATGTCCTATTACAGGGCATAAGTAAAATGTCCTATTACAGGGCATAAGTAAAATGTCCTATTACAGGGCATAAGTAAAATGTCCTGTTACAGGGCATAAGTAAAATGTCCTATTACAGGGCATAAGTAAAATGTCCTATTACAGGGCATAAGTAAAATGTCCTATTACAGGGCATAAGTAAAATGTCCTATTACAGGGCATAAGTAAAATGTCCTATTACAGGGCATAAGTAAAATGTCCTATTACAGGGCATAAGTAAAATGTCCTATTACAGGGCATAAGTAAAATGTCCTATTACAGGGCATAAGTAAAATGTCCTATTACAGGGCATAAGTAAAATGTCCTGTTACAGGGCATAAGTAAAATGTCCTATTACAGGGCATAAGTAAAATGTCCTATTACAGGGCATAAGTAAAATGTCCTATTACAGGGCATAAGTAAAATGTCCTATTACAGGGCATAAGTAAAATGTCCTATTACAGGGCATAAGTAAAATGTCCTATTACAGGGCATAAGTAAAATGTCCTATTACAGGGCATAAGTAAAATGTCCTATTACAGGGCATAAGTAAAATGTCCTATTACAGGGCATAAGTAAAATGTCCTGTTACAGGGCATAAGTAAAATGTCCTATTACAGGGCATAAGTAAAATGTCCTATTACAGGGCGTAAGTAAAATGTCCTATTACAGGGCATAAGTAAAATGTCCTATTACAGGGCATAAGTAAAATGTCCTATTACAGGGCATAAGTAAAATGTCCTATTACAGGGCATAAGTAAAATGTCCTATTACAGGGCGTAAGTAAAATGTCCTATTACAGGGCATAAGTAAAATGTCCTATTACAGGGCGTAAGTAAAATGTCCTATTACAGGGCATAAGTAAAATGACCTATTGCAGGGCATAAGTAAAATGTCATATTACAGGGCATAAGTAAAATGTCCTATTACAGGGCATAAGTAAAATGTCCTATTACAGGGCATAAGTAAAATGTCCTATTACAGGGCATAAGTAAAATGTCCTATTACAGGGCATAAGTAAAATGTCCTATTACAGGGCATAAGTAAAATGTCCTATTACAGGGCATAAGTAAAATGTCCTATTACAGGGCATAAGTAAAATGTCCTATTACAGGGCATAAGTAAAATGTCCTGTTACAGGGCATAAGTAAAATGTCCTGTTACAGGGCATAAGTAAAATGTCCTATTACAGGGCATAAGTAAAATGTCCTATTACAGGGCATAAGTAAAATGTCCTATTACAGGGCATAAGTAAAATGTCCTATTACAGGGCATAAGTAAAATGTCCTATTACAGGGCATAAGTAAAATGTCCTATTACAGGGCATAAGTAAAATGTCCTATTACAGGGCATAAGTAAAATGTCCTATTACAGGGCATAAGTAAAATGTCCTATTACAGGGCATAAGTAAAATGTCCTATTACAGGGCATAAGTAAAATGTCCTATTACAGGGCATAAGTAAAATGTCCTATTACAGGGCATAAGTAAAATGTCCTATTACAGGGCATAAGTAAAATGTCCTATTACAGGGCATAAGTAAAATGTCCTATTACAGGGCATAAGTAAAATGTCCTGTTACAGGGCACAAGTAAAATGTCCTATTACAGGGCATAAGTAAAATGTCCTATTACAGGGCATAAGTAAAATGTCCTATTACAGGGCATAAGTAAAATGTCCTATTACAGGGCATAAGTAAAATGTCCTATTACAGGGCATAAGTAAAATGTCCTATTACAGGACATAAGTAAAATGTCCTATTACAGGGCATAAGTAAAATGTCCTATTACATGACATAAGTAAAATGTCCTATTACAGGGCATAAGTAAAATGTCCTATTACAGGGCATAAGTAAAATGTCCTATTACAGGGCATAAGTAAAATGTCCTATTACAGGGCATAAGTAAAATGTCCTATTTCAGGGCATAAGTAAAATGTCCTATTACAGGACATAAGTAAAATGTCCTATTACAGGACATAAGTAAAATGTCCTATTACAGGGCATAAGTAAAATGTCCTATTACAGGGCATAAGTAAAATGTCCTATTACAGGGCATAAGTAAAATGTCCTATTACAGGGCATAAGTAAAATGTCCTATTACAGGGCATAAGTAAAATGTCCTATTACAGGGCATAAGTAAAATGTCCTGTTACAGGGCATAAGTAAAATGTCCTATTACAGGGCATAAGTAAAATGTCCTATTACAGGGCATAAGTAAAATGTCCTATTACAGGGCATAAGTAAAATGTCCTGTTACAGGGCATAAGTAAAATGTCCTATTACAGGGCATAAGTAAAATGTCCTGTTACAGGGCATAAGTAAAATGTCCTATTACAGGGCATAAGTAAAATGTCCTATTACAGGGCATAAGTAAAATGTCCTATTACAGGGCATAAGTAAAATGTCCTATTACAGGGCATAAGTAAAATGTCCTATTACAGGGCATAAGTAAAATGTCCTATTACAGGGCATAAGTAAAATGTCCTATTACAGGGCATAAGTAAAATGTCCTGTTACAGGGCATAAGTAAAATGTCCTATTACAGGGCATAAGTAAAATGTCCTATTACAGGGCATAAGTAAAATGTCCTATTACAGGGCATAAGTAAAATGTCCTATTACAGGGCATAAGTAAAATGTCCTATTACAGGGCATAAGTAAAATGTCCTATTACAGGGCATAAGTAAAATGTCCTATTACAGGGCATAAGTAAAATGTCCTGTTACAGGGCATAAGTAAAATGTCCTATTACAGGGCATAAGTAAAATGTCCTATTACAGGGCATAAGTAAAATGTCCTATTACAGGGCATAAGTAAAATGTTCTATTACAGGGCATAAGTAAAATGTCCTATTACAGGGCATAAGTAAAATGTCCTATTACAGGGCATAAGTAAAATGTCCTATTACAGGGCATAAGTAAAATGTCCTATTACAGGGCATAAGTAAAATGTCCTATTACAGGGCATAAGTAAAATGTCCTATTACAGGGCATAAGCAAAATGTCCTACTACAGGGCATAAGTAAAATGTCCTATTACAGGGCATAAGTAAAATGACCTATTACAGGGCATAAGTAAAATGTCCTATTACAGGGCATAAGTAAAATGTCCTATTTCAGGGCATAAGTAAAATGTCCTATTACAGGGCATAAGTAAAATGTCCTATTACAGGGCATAAGTAAAATGTCCTATTACAGGGCATAAGTAAAATGTCCTATTACAGGGCATAAGTAAAATGTCCTATTACAGGGCATAAGTAAAATGTCCTATTACAGGGCACAAGTAAAATGTCCTATTACAGGGCATCAGTAAAATGTCCTATTACAGGGCATAAGTAAAATGTCCTATTACAGGGCATAAGTAAAATGTCCTATTACAGGGCATAAGTAAAATGTCCTATTACAGGGCATAAGTAAAATGTCCTATTACAGGGCATAAGTAAAATGTCCTGTTACAGGGCCTAAGTAAAATGTCCTATTACAGGACATAAGTAAAATGTCCTATTACAGGGCATAAGTAAAATGTCCTATTACAGGACATAAGTAAAATGTCCTATTACAGGACATAAGTAAAATGTCCTATTACAGGGCATAAGTAAAATGTCCTATTACAGGGCATAAGTAAAATGTCCTATTACAGGGCATAAGTAAAATGTCCTATTACAGGGCATAAGTAAAATGTCTAATTACAGGGCATAAGTAAAATGCCCTGCTACAGGGCATAAGTAAAATGTCCTATTACAGGGCATAAGTAAAATGTCCTATTACAGGGCATAAGTAAAATGTCCTATTACAGGGCATAAGTAAAATGTCCTATTACAGGGTATAAGTAAAATGTCCTATTACAGGGCATAAGTAAAATGTCCTATTACAGGGCATAAGTAAAATGTCCTATTACAGGGCATAAGTAAAATGTCCTATTACAGGGCATAAGTAAAATGTCCTGTTACAGGGCATAAGTAAAATGTCCTATTACAGGGCATAAGTAAAATGTCCTATTACAGGGCATAAGTAAAATGTCCTATTACAGGGCATAAGTAAAATGTCCTATTACAGGGCATAAGTAAAATGTCCTATTACAGGGCATAAGTAAAATGTCCTATTACAGGGCATAAGTAAAATGTCCTGTTACAGGGCATAAGTAAAATGTCCTATTACAGGGCATAAGTAAAATGTCCTATTACAGGGCATAAGTAAAATGTCCTATTACAGGGCATAAGTAAAATGTCCTATTACAGGGCATAAGTAAAATGTCCTATTACAGGGCATAAGTAAAATGTCCTATTACAGGACATAAGTAAAATGTCCTATTACAGGGCATAAGTAAAATGTCCTATTACAGGGCATTAGCAAAATGTCCTACTACAGGGCATAAGTAAAATGTCCTATTACAGGGCATAAGTAAAATGACCTATTACAGGGCATAAGTAAAATGTCCTATTACAGGGCATAAGTAAAATGTCCTATTACAGGGCATAAGTAAAATGTCCTATTACAGGGCATAAGTAAAATGTCCTATTACAGGGCATAAGTAAAATGTCCTATTACAGGGCATAAGTAAAATGTCCTATTACAGGGCATAAGTAAAATGTCTTATTACAGGGCATAAGTAAAATGTCCTATTACAGGGCATAAGTAAAATGTCCTATTACAGGGCATAAGTAAAATGTCCTGTTACAGGGCATAAGTAAAATGTCCTATTACAGGGCATAAGTAAAATGACCTATTACAGGGCATAAGTAAAATGTCCTATTACAGGGCATAAGTAAAATGTCCTATTACAGGGCATAAGTAAAAAGTCCTAGGCAGACCACATCAAGGCCCCATCACTGTATTCTGTCTCCTACAGGCATTTGAGGGGAGATCTATGCCTGGCATACACATCGGTTCTGGAACATTTTAAGCTTCGCCAATTCCCTTTTGGTGCTTGAATTAACATTTTCTGATTGGTTTTACTTATCCCATGGCTGATATTTGTATATTAGCACTAGTGAGAATAACTGTGATCATACCATATATAATTTGAGGGGACCTATGTAAGGAATGCAGCATTTAGGAACTGCCTCTATCCATTAGTGGTATGAGGTGCAATCCTGGAGTACATTTTCTATTACCCATCCTTAGATCCAAGTTGTATTTGAATATGGATGGATGAGCTTTGTTTTATTTTTATGGATAGTGTGTTCTGAAACAGTGGTAGCCTCTGTAATATATATATCAATCTCTCCACAACATTCAGTTTAGATAACTGGACTGAGTATTTCTGATGCCATTTGACTTGCTGATGCTCAGTAGGTCCATCTGTATTAGGTCAGAGGATGCCTTGTATGCCAGACATGTTACCTCTAAGCACTCTGTAGGATACTGAGTATAGTAATAAATCTTTGAGGTGGTCCATGCAAGACCTATTGTTTAGGACTTTTATCTTTTTAGTAAGGTATCTCAGAATGTATTACAATTGTTGCATGGGGATGGACAGATACATGCAAAAGAGTGCTTTATACAAAATGATTGACCTTATAATAGCTTTTTAAAGGGGGGCAACAACATCTCTAGATCTAGTCATAATCAATTTGTTTATAAGCTGTGCAATACAGAAAGGCTTTCTTATAACTTTGGGCACATTTTGGTCAAACATTAGGTCACTGTACACGCAAGTTCCCAAATGCCAAACAAGTGGGTCATTTTTCAGAGGGCATTGTCATGATTATGACACCAGTTATTATTTAGGACAAACCTTCCTGCATGATGGTTAAGTCATGTGGGGATTCAATAACTGCTCCTAGCTTGCAGTCATCCAAACTTAGCTGGCCAAAGCCCTTTGGTATTTCCTTTTCATAGGTTTATAGGTTCATAGGTTGATACTAGGCTATCTGCCCCAGGACATTTACAAGCCTAGCCAAAGTGTGTTTGGCTTTTGCCACCCTTTTAGATTTTTTGACTGTGCCTCTGTATAGTAGGTCACAGAAGGTAGCCCTTTTAAGGTTAGTTTACTGTGCTTCTGTCTGGTAGGGACACAGAAGAGATCCCCGGGGTAAACCTACAATCTCCCATCCACTTGTCAAGATTTCTCTTGAAGAGGGTCATTGAGGGGCTCTGCCTAACATGGATTGGGATTTTGTTCCAGAGTAAGGGGAGCCTCTGGGATATGAATCTGTCCCTCCAGCATGTCCTTTTACTTTTGAGATGTATATGCCAAACAGAAAAAGTTTCAGCACCGAATCCTTTGGGACTCCATTGGTGACTGATCTCTTCCCCTATTTTGATCTCCTGCATCCTTTGAGCAAGTTGGCAATCTAGCTAGTGATACAAGTGTTTGTACCTACATTATTCATCTTTTGTACTACACCTGAGTAGGGGATTGTGTCAAAAGGCTTGGCCTCGTCAAGGTAATGTGATGTGAACTGTTTTACCTTCATCCATTGCTTTGGTAACAAGAGTAAAGCTTAAAATTTGCCCATGATTTTGAGCCTTTCACACTCTTCTCTGTGTGTTTGCAAACACATTTTTAGGGCTGTGCATACATGTATGCATTCTTTGATTAACTTTCCTGATTGTATTAAATTATATTCCTTGTATAGTACAGCACCAGCTGTTAGAATGTGTTTTAAATTTGTAGTTTTGATCCATCTTCTAGTAAGCAATGAAACAAAATGTATGAACCAATAATGACAAAACTACCCATTTCAGAAAATTTCGACCATAAAAGGCCACTCACATTTCTGTCATTACAATCCATCAATCTCAGTAAATAAACAAAATCTCTGCAGAAGTCATCTAAATAATTCCACATTAAAGGGATCTCTAACTAATGAAGATGTTGCTGTCAAACAACTTTATATTTCATTGTTTCATCTACAAATAAAGTGGCTGTTTCCCTTGAAGAATAAATTGCCTGTGTTACATTAAAAAACAATAAGCTAGTAAATATTGCAATAGGGAATGGTTGGCAAACTGATGACAGGTTCAAAGTTACTAGATAACTCCTCGAAAGGAGGGCATTCACAGGACTGCAGCATCCACTCCCTTTAAAGTACAACATGGTACATTATCAGCAATCCATCTACATACTCTGGAGTAGAACTCATAGCCTTATGCATCAAAAGTAAGGCTACTACCTATTGTACTACTAACAATGCAAACAGAATTGGAATAAGCAACACTCAACTTCTCTTCTCCTGAAGATCTCAGCTCTTTGAACAATTTTTTATTTAGCATTTGTTTACCAGGAAGGTCGGACTTGGAATATATCCAATTTTCAGCAGACGCTCAGGGAGAAATGCTCCAGATGCATGTCTCTGTGATATGGAAGAAAACCCAAGCACCCAGGGGAAACCCACAAAACCGCAAAGAAGGCCATACAGACACTGCATGGAAGGCACCCCAACTAAGAATCAAACTGGAGAATTTCTTGCTGTGAGTAAACAACACTACCACTGCACCATCCACTTGATACAACTAAAGCTCTCAATTTCACAGCAGAAGAAATCTGGAAAGCCAGAATTTATTTTGGGGTGGGGGTGGAGGCAAAGGCCCAAAAGTAGGGACACATTTTAAATATTGCTTGTAAATGCTTATGGAGTTGCTGAAATAGTGTTTTGCGTTACCAAAAAAAAAATAGGAAGACTGAAACTTAAAGGGCTATCATTATTTTGTGAATTGTGTTATCATTGATTTGCCACAAAACCACAAATTTTAAGAGAAACAGACCAAAGTATGAGCCAAATATTCTGTGAAAATCTAGACAGGTGGGGTGGCTAGAAAATGTACTGGGGCATTTTACACACACACACACACACACACACACACACACACACACACACACACACACACACACACGCACACACACACACACACACACACACACACACACACACACACACACATCACCAGCTTCATAAAATAAGTAGATTGTGCCTGATCTAAGAGCTGCCACTAAACTAATACCTTAGCTATGTAATGAGGGTTATAAATTGTTAATTCTAGATATGTCAGAAACAACAGTCTAAGAAATAGCAATGAGAAGGTAAACATTTATACAATCAGAAAGGAAAAACATATTTTTTTATTTGTACAGACATGCACAAGTGATACAATCTCATTTCAGTCTGTTGCCACAATACAAATATAATCAAGCAGACACACGTGCATGTCTTTGTGCAATTGTTTGGTCCATCACCCATTGCAGTAAAAAAGAGCAAGAAGGAGCAGTGTACCTTGTGTAGTACACGTTACGAAATGTCCAGGAAGGTGTCACACATGATGGTGCATTGTTATACCACTCCTAATACAAACAGGCTCAACTGACTGCAGTTTGTAGTTGTGTTGTAGAGCAAGTAAACTAACTAATAACAGAATGAGGTAAATGTACAAAGTGAAAAAATAGTATTACAAATAAGAAATAAAAATAATAGATACTGAACAGGTCGCTGCTGTATTAATAGTGAGAGTTGTAACTACAACTTGTATCTAACAGATTGTTGCCAGAAATCTAGGAATAAAGGGAAAATAGAAATAATCATTAACTGAAATGATTGCTGCCTTATGCTAGTAGGAGTTGTGTCCACCACTGTGAATTAAGATGACAGCATTAAAAAAAAATGGAAAAAAAGGACAGATATTTCAGATCAAAATATTCTCATTAAATATACAGCTGTCAAACTTAGGAATAATGCATACTGACTCATCAGAATAATCTACAAAATGCCAGTAATGCAGAAATGGATGACCTGGGAATAACAGCACAGGGGCCAGTTAAGAAGCACATGCTTTTATTACAGTTTAGGCTAATGTTTTAAAGGTGTAGATGACTATTTTCAGCTTAACATAAGAATTTTGGAAGAATCATGAAGAAACAACAAGGGAGAGATTTCTCATACACTTAGTAAGGCATGCACTCAACATCTGGTAGACATGTTTACAGCTGTCCAGAGCACCAGCTTCATAAAATAAACAGAACGGAGCAGATTCATAACACCAGCAGCCTTAAGCTTAACGTGACAGCACCAGCTTCATAAAATAAGCAGAAAGGCACACAGTAAAACGGAGCACCAGCTTCATAAAATAAGCAGATCAGCAAACAGAAAAATGGAGCATCAGCTTCATAAAATTAGCAGAATGGAGCAGCTTCATAACACAGCAGTCTTACGTTTACCATGAGGTTGAGTCCACCAGCAGCCTTAAGTGGTTGTGAGTCTGGTAGGCAAGAACCATGCACTTTTGTGTTTAAATTTAAATTCACTTTAGCGTGCGTGCATTACAGGTCTTGCATGCATTTATAGGTCTTGCAGCTGTGAAAGTGGGGGGGCTTTCCCTTTCTCTCGCCCTATGGTTCTGGCACCTATGGGCATACAGGGCATTGTTAGACCTCATTTTGATGGACTTCCTACATATCCACAAAACAAACAGCTCCAGAACTGCCCATTAAACCTTTCCTGTGATATAATTAGGACCTGCTGGAGAAGTAGGTATATATCCAAGAGACTACCCAGACTGTGGAACAGGCTCCCCATCCATGTGAAGCAGAGTTCCTCCCTAACCCAATTCAAGTGCAACTTGGACAATTGGATGGAAAACTGGAAATTCATTCTTGGTTTGGCACCTATGTCTCTAATGGACACAGGCTCATGCTTACACTTATTAAGGGTATCAGAACTTGTCAGAGATTTGGGATGCATGGCTAGGCTTAAAAAGGCCCTTGGTTCATTAACCTAGTAAAGACCTATGAACCTATGAACTTTGAAAACTATGCAATGCAGCCTTGCAGAGTCCAACACTGCACATGTAAAGTGTTTCTCAAGCCTCTGCCTCTTGAATACTGAACATACCAACATTGTTGCTCTACGTGTGGATGAATGTGTATGATTTCTTACTACTCCACATAAGTGAGCCACCATAATGAGTGACTTTCATGACAAAAATCACCTCCCTGAGGTACAGGGAACCACAGATTAGACACATGCATGAATAATGGCTCTACCTTACCTGCAGTCACAGAAGTATGTGTAAAGCAGAGGCTACCATACAACAAATTGCTAGGTAGTTTGTGAGATTAATATCAATGTGTCCAAACAGCATCAACATAGTTTTCATGTTTCTAAAATATGTAGTGCTTCTCAGCTACATCAGCACTTCCTGCAAACAGGCATTTCACAAGGCGCCATGGTTATCAGCACTTCCTGCAAACAGGCATTTCACAAGGCACCATGGTTATCAGCACTTCCTGCAAACAGGCATTTCACAAGGCACCATGGTTATCAGCACTTTCTGCAAACAGGCATTCCACAAGGCGCCATGGTTATCAGCACTTCCTGCAAACAGGCATTTCATAAGGTGCCATGGTTATCAGCACTTCCTGCAAACAGGCATTTCACAAGGCGCCATGGTTATCAGCACTTCCTGCAAACAGGCATTTCACAAGGTGCCGTGGTTGATAAGTGCAGACATTGCGGTTAAATTAAATTGATAAAGTTACATCCATAGACTCTAGAGAGCAGGTTGCAAATGCCCTCTCTAAGGTCAAAAACACAGCATCTATGGGACCTGATAACATCCCAAGCTGTATCCTTCATGGGCTCCAACAAGAATTAGCAACACCATTGGGTACTCTTCTCAATCATGGTCTAAGCATCAGGACAAAAAATGTCCCTCAGTAAAAACAGAGGTAAGTCCCAAAGATGAAATAAGAAATCCAAACCAACATGTAGCTAGACAAAATGATCCTTTAATGACACATAAATGTGAACACTTCAATAAATGTTGCTGGATCTGGTATCAATGAGAATGTTTTGAATGGACCTACGTTGAGATGTAAAAATTGGCACTATTTATAATTTAAGTGATTTCACTTTAACAGATGAACATACTAGAGTTTTAGGAAAAGGTTTCAACTTTGTGCCTGCATTTAGAACAGACATTGCAAAATTCCTTGTTAATTTAAAGCTGTTTACACGTCAGTTAAGCTTGTTTAATTTTTTCTCATAAAAATCAAGGTCCAGTTAGTGAACCATTTACATTAAAACGCAGAAGTACTTTTCTGCCTCCCAGCAACCCAATGATATGTTTGTTTGAATTGCTTGTCGAGAATGACTTTAGGGAAATTGTAAAAAATAGCAGATTTAGTGAGAGTTTGGCATTGAAAGAATTATCAGCTAACAGGAATTACAGGGTGATGAAGCCAGACAAAGGGGGGTGGCATTGTGATTATGAAGCAGATTGATTATGTATGCAAAATGTATCTTTTGCTGAACAATGAAGAAAATTATAAAAGGGGGTCTTTAAATGAGATACAGAGGGCATATTCCAAAACTGACATCATGTTACTTGACGCGCTCATGCAAGATGCCTTTCCCCTTGATGAATATGATTTTTTGAAAGTGGATGTACCTAGGATTCCGATTATTTTCGGAATACCTAAGATACATAAGAATGTTAGTGACCCTCCGTTCAGGCCTATTGTTGCAGCACACAATTCTAAAACTGAACCACTAGCAGCCTTTATTGATCATTTTTGTAAAACTGTGATGGGTAGTTTTAAATATGTTTTGCAAGATTCTTGGCATTGTCTGGAATTGCTGAGAGAGATTAACATATAAAATGATAATTGGTTTACGGCAGTTGATGTAGTGAATTTATTCACAGTGATCCCCCATGACATTGATTTGGAATATTTTATGGAGTGCATGACACACAGTGGGATAATGAACCAAACAAAGATCAAGTTACTGACAGAATTGTTAGAGATAGTGCTCAAAAACAACTTTTTCATGTTTGAGGGGAAATATTGTCGCCAAAAGACAGGTGTGGCAATGAGGGCAAAATGTGCCCCAGTGTTTGCAAATTTATTTTTGGCCGAATGGGAAAGGAATAATGTTTTTTCATCACACTTCATGTCCAAAATCAAAGTGTATTATAAATGTTTGGATGACATACTTGTGATTTGAAAAGGTACACAAGAAGAAGTTGTCAAATTCCTAGATTATATGAATGGAGTGTCTAGTTATTTGAAATTTACTTATAGGGTTCATGCCCATAAAATAGATTTCCTTGATATTCTATTAACTAAAGGTAACAACTCAGGAGAATTAATTTCAAACATATTTAGGAAGGAAACGTATAGTAATACACTTTTACATTATGATAGTTGCCACCCGGAACATTAACATAAGATCATAGTGAAGGGTCAGATGGTTCGACTACCTAGATTGGTGAGTTGTAATTTATATTTTGCCAAGGAACTTTACAAACTTATAGGAATGTTTAAGGAAAGAGGTACCCTATTAAGCTCTTGCTTGACATGCGAAAGGAGGACATTAGAAATCGGACCACTAAATTTAGACCTATTCTGAAGATTAGTGTGGACAGTTCTGGGGATGATTGTGTTGGTAAGATGAATTTGGATACCAACTTGCATGGTACCAATAGGTTTGATGCTATGGTTGTTCCATACAATCATGATGCCTCTGATCTAAGATGAAGTATCAGGAGAGCTTGGAAAGGTGTATTTGATGCTGACTTTCAGAATAGACTTGGCCTTGAGCCCAAAGTGGTTTATAGCAGGGGCAGGAATATCAAAGAGATCTTAGAAAAGGACACTGGTATAACTAGGAAATTGTTAGTATCCATGATGCACAAGTGTAGAGGTTGTTCAACATGCAGGTTCATCAATGATGGACCGTATGTTCAGGTAGATTCTTATGACAGGACTTTGAGGTGTCCAGGGCGCTGCAACTATAACACCAGGTTTGTGGTATACCTGGTTACATGCATCCCATGCCCTGTATTTTAAGTGGGAAAGACGGTTAGGAGGTCGCATGTGAGAATTATGGAGCACAATAGAGATGTTAGAAATGCAAAAACAACTAGTGCTTTATACACACATAGTCTAGGTTGTGCTAATTTCAAAAAGTTTATTTTCTCTGTAATAGAGAGAGTACATATCAATGTCGGGGGGGGGGTGACCAGGATTTGTGTTTGCAGGTGAAAGAAATGAAATGGCAACTAAGGTTAAATGCCAAGGTTAAACTGAGTGTTAATGAGTCAATTTCCATAGCTGGGGTATTAAAAATGAGGGCCCAATGTGTATAAGTGTGTATAAATTTAAGTGTGTTTCAGCATGCGTAAAGCATTTGCAAAATATTTGGAAGACATCAAGAAATATTTTTGAAATGAGTATATGATACATGTTATGTATGTCAACATCAGCTGAAAAATGCATTTTTATTCAAAAGAATCTCAGTAGTAAGAATTGTGTTTTTAGGGCATTATGTTTGTGTATAAACATAGTAGCTAATTTTACCTTATTCAAAGTATTTTTATGTGTATTTTAACAGTTAGCATTTTTATAAATAATTTTTTCTATGCTACAGATTTAAATACCCAAGTCCTTTTTACATGTTAAACAGCAGGATATGATGTGAGTGCTTGATTTCTCATTTAAATGCATTTTGAACCGCACCAGTATGACTCTGATGATGCCTGATTGTTAGCAGGTGAAAGCGTTCAGTCTGAGGTGCTTTGTGCATGGTCTAAGCACCGGCTTTATCCTAGCTGAATGGAAAATGGCCACCATTTTCCCCTTGCACAAAGGTGGTTATTCCACTGGCCCCAGGAAATATAGACCTATTAGCCTGACTAGTCTTATCTGCAAGGCCATGGAGCAAATCATCAAGGACCTTATCAGCAAAGACATAGGTACTCTCCAGGTTGGGAGCGTGACCTAATGGTTAAGGTGTTTGTCTTACAAACACAAGGTGCAAGGTTTGAGTCTCACAAGGGATAATTGGCTAAGCTTGAAATGGCTCTTAAGGGCAGTTTGCTTAGTACTAATCTATGAACCAGACACTTTTCCCTACTCAATTTGGATTTGTCAAATGGAGATCATGCCTGTAAACCTTGTAGGTTTCTTTCAGACAGTCACAAAGGCCCTTGATGAGGGGAAATCTATGCATACTGAATACCTAGACTTAGCCAAGGATTTTGACACTATCCTCCACTCAGGCATAATTGACAAACTCACCCAGCTAGGTATCAACCCGTATATCATTAGATGGGTCGTTAACTGGCTCATCTCATAAGTAAGAGCATTGCCTCTAGAAAAAAAGAAGTTATAACCTCCCTGTACTCTTCCCTCATCAGGCCAATAATTGAGTACAATGCCCCTTTTGATAAGTACCTTTCCAAGTACCTGCAGGAATTGGAGAGACCACAAAGGTTCTTATCAAGGAAAATTCAAGGTCTTCAGCAACTGACCTATGAGGATCATCTGAAATCACTGTCACTGTATTCTGTTTCATACATACTATTCAGAGGTGATCTCATGCATATAAGGCAATCTTTGACTCTGCTTTATTGGAAATGCTGCATATCCGTAAATCAAATGGTACATGGGTTACTTGCTGTAATGGCTTTAACCTGGTATGTGACATTAATAGAACCTCCTGAAGGAACAGATTTATCACCCAGAGATTACCACACCTTTGGGAAAGACTCCCAGTTCATGTCAAGCAGAGCACTTCACTGGTTCTCTTCAAACACAATCTGCGCAATTTGATGGGTAACCATAAATTCACCCCGGGGATTTCACCTATGTCCCTCTTAGACAGGGGTGAAATAAGGGTAAAACACGGCTAGGCTTGTAAGGGCCCTAGGGTAATTAGCCTAGTAACCTCCTATTATCCTAGACAGGGTCTATATTAGTTTGCCGAAAGTGTATTTCAGCGAACATCTAATCATCGAGCCTTATTCAGTGAAAATTGCTTCCGCAATTCACTGGATTTACCAAGGGCAACAAAATACTTGCTCCGCAGCACAACAGATAAACACCTCACTAAATCAAACCCACCCAAGTGGAGGCTTTGTTCCACACAACCCCCGATGTGGGGGCTGCACCTCCCACAACCCCACAACTATATATATCAACTCTGAGATCGCACTACAGTGAGAAAATCGCAAAGCTGTATAGTTGGCCAACTACTTTGCTCTTGGTAAATTCAGCAAATTGTGGAAGTGATTTTCACTCATTAGCGATCAGTGATTAGATGTTTGCTGAAATATACTGTACTTTCAGAAAACTACTATAGACCCCCTAGATGATACTCCAGCACATATGCTGATTGATCCAGAGTGCTGCCAACATATCAGGGAACAACTGTAACACATGATGGCATGAGGCTGCTGCTGTGTATTGGGTGTTCCACATCAAATGTAGAAAAATCATCTGCTGTAGCCACAGGGAGAGTACTGATCATGCCAGCAGCTGAAGGAGATCCCTTCTACAATGGTAATGTTGAGTGGTCCCATTGTACATATTCAGTTTCTTCAGTGGACAAGATCACACCTTTACCCTGTGTTGTTAGGGGATGTCCACCCGGAGTGGTACAAATAGTGCCACCGAGTCAACTGTGATGTGGATATTTATGCTTCATCTTCATTTCCAACCCTTGCATGGATGTCAACATCAGTCTGTTATCCAGTGCCAGCCTCTACAAGTATCACTTTATCAGTGGTCTCAATGGTCTGTCCTGTGATTAAACAAAAAAAGACATACTAGAGTGAAAATGAGTCATGCCCAGAGTGCCAATACAAGATGCATCATTCTATTTAACCAACCTTCTCTGCCATCCTTATTTGGCTTGGATACCTAGTGTTACTAAAACAAAACAAAATCAGACTGGCATACTCTAGGGTAAGCCAACTGTCTATATGTAAAGTGCTGCTGTAAAGAAGTCTGTTAAGTTGTTTCAAACTTAGTGCATTTGTCCATCCTGATTCCAGTGTCAGTTCTTCCAGGGGTGATCACAGTAGTACTTTCCTGTTGCAGGGACACCAACAACTCCTCTGTTAGCCTACTGCTCCTGAGTGGCACCCCTGTGGCCAACCTTTTAGCTACTATAGAAAATGACTTAACCTTGGAATTCCATAGCATGATGGTGACATACTGTCAAAGGAAAATACTTCAAAGACCAATACACGTAAGGTTCAGTTAAGGCACATTTAATGACTTGCTGCAAGGAGACAAAAACATGCAAATACAAGGATTTGTCTAACTACTAACAGGAAACATGCTATTCTTATACTGTTTTACAAGACATGGCCTTCTATGGCTGACATAATCAAACACAACCTTCAGTATTGTTCTACAGAAGATATTACTCAGATTTTCTGCTGACATGACTAGATTTCTGAGAAACTTTTTGAAAAAACAACCTGGCCTTGGTGGGCACTAATTCGTTTACAGGCTTCTATTGTACAGTGTTACATATCAAGGTACTTTTCTAACTCAGATACAAGAAAATGCTGATTGCAGTTCATATTTGCAAGCAGGCTTTGTCCTAATTATCTATAGCTTTTACAGCTGTGTATTTTCTCACAGCACAAGCGGAACTTCTTGTCTAAGTTTCATACAAGTAGTATTGTTCTATTCATTATTTTCCTAACATAAGCAGGAATCATCTGCTTCTCAGTAAATTTCCAAGGCACAAGCAAGATTTTAGCTAACAATACAAGGTCAGAAAGCATTTGCAATTTGTACAGATTTATGCAGTATGAAATAGAATAAATGTGTTAACCCTTTTCAAGCTCTAAATGCACTAAGCGTATTACTAAAACACACATTAATACATATTTTTCTGACATTTCCCCCCTGTTAATACTTTTAGTCTACTTTAAAAATAAGCATAAACAGTTTTTTTCTCCTAACCTCTTCCCACTCAGGATTTGCAGTTAAGAGAGTCATTCAGTTTAAACTTATGAAAGCATTTTCAATCTTTTAACAGTTCTTCAAACTTAGTACTTTGATATAAGGTTTCAGAAACTGACATGTCTATAAAGTCTTTTATCAGTCTTTTCATGCAGGCGATACCACAGCAAACACATACTCCCAGTAGGAGCATTCCTACACAAATGGCAATCAGGATGTTCATTAGGATGGTACCCCACCCCCCAAACCATTTCTGGAAAAAGTCTGTCAGTGGGTTTGGGCCTGGTTTGGTCATGGCTGACACTTGCTGAATTACCTCAAGATGATTGTCTATCTCGTGTTTATGGTCAGGAATATATGAACAGCATTCTTCTTGGATTAAAGCGCAAGTACCACCTCTTGCCACTAGGGTGAAGTCGAGAGCCATGTGTATTTGAAGTACTACAGTTCACATAGCATTCAGTTCATCAGTCACCAATTCGAGAGCGGAAAAAGTTGCGTTGCTCATTACTTTGAGAAGTTTCAACAGTTTTCTCAGCTCCCAGATTGATTTCACTGCTCCATATGCTGGTAATATGCCTGCCCATGATATAACGCTATTACTCAAGTCCATATGTGTCAGTCCTTTGCCTATGGAATGATGGTCTTTCCAATGTGCATCGATTTGTCCCACTGGATTTACAGGCTTTTTGACGACCTCTTGGACATTTCAAATTTTTCCTCGAGGCAAAACTGCAGTGTGTCGTATAGCCGGAACCAGGTAACCCAAAAAACAACTGCCGGACCAATTCTCAGATAACCATTTGTATGCCTTTTTGCCACACAAAAAATAACAGTCATCTACTTTTGTAGTAACCTTGCTATGAATATACACTCGCCCTGCATGAAACATTTTTTTATCAATTACAGACAGCTGTTTATAAAGAACAGAATTATGTTTTACTTCATCAAGTGTTTTGTGCATCAATCCAAGAAATGAATCATAGTTTGTATTACAATAAAGATCTACATTGTTACCTTTAGTGTAACATTATAAAAAATAGTCACATTGCAATTGCTCCAACCCACCTGAACATATTATTTTTATAAAAACACACAGTTCCCTTTTGTGGAACAGACAAGTGCAATGCTATTTTATCTTGTGATGTAATGGTTGAGGTATCATAAATCAAGTTCTCCCAGGTCTTATTGACCGCTAGGGGGACTGTAGTCATTAATAACCCCCCATATGCTGTCGGCAAAACTGTGCAAATCCAGCAATTCGAAACATTGAAAGTCTCAGCATACACATATTTAATTGCCTGGTAAGTGTTAAAGTTTGGATGCCAGTCTATGAGTAACGCTTCACATTTATTTAGTTCAGTCTGTGTGGCTGGGAAAAGGAAAGGCCACAACAAAAAGATTATTGTCACTAGTACAGTTAACAGGATGATTATGCAATACTTCTGAGGACAGGGTTGTTCTGCATTTCTGTTTCTTCTGGACTTTATCATTTTTACTCTTGGCATGTGACAAGATTTTTGTCCAGTTCAAAGTTTTTGACTAATTTACAGTGCGTCAGGTGTATCCAGGAGGCACGCTCCGCAATTTTGACTGCAGTGGGTGTCGACAGAAGCACTTGATATGGACCTTCCCACTTTAGTGATGCCCAGTTCTTTTTCTTTACTGTCTTCACCCAAATCCAGGTACCAGGGGGCACTGCCACTTCTGATGGTCTGGTTCGTTCTTTATTTGAAACAGAATTTGACTGCAACAAATGTTTAGAATTTAACAAGTTTCGCATATACTCAGCTAATGTACTGTCAGCTTCCTGGTCTGCGGGCATGATAGATTTCCACTGAGGTATATAAAAAGCCCTTCCAAATAATTTTTCAAAAGGAGTCAATCCTTTTGCATTCGGAACAGTTCTCATGCTCAACAGTGCCAGGGGCAGACAGTACACCCAATTTTTCTCTATTTTTACTATTAACTTCCTTAGCTTATTTTTTAAAATTCCATTATGCCTCTCTACTAGCCCTGCAGATTGTGGATGATACGCACAATGATTTTTTAAAGAAATACTAAAATGTCTACTTAACTGTTGTATGGTCTGGTTTACAAAGTGTGTGCCATTGTCACTGTAGATCCTTTCCAGAATGCCGAATCTAGGGATGATTTCTTTAACAAGAACTTTGGCCACAGTTGCAGCATCTGGATTTTTAGTCGGAAAGGCTTCCACCCATCTGGAAAACATATCTACAATGACAAGACAATACTTCTTATTTTCACATTTATTCAACTCTATGAAATCCATACAGATAGTGTGAAATGGATATGGTGGTGTGGGGAAACTCCCTTGCTTGGGATTTAACTCCCCTTGTGCATGATGTTTATTACAAACATGGCACATCGAGCAGAAGTTTTTAGAGTAATTTAAGAATCCATATGTCGTGAACACTTGGTTCACCAGCTGTACCATCCCCCTGTTGAGACATGGCACTGCCCATGGCTCAACAAAGCTGCATATTTAAACAAATTAGACGGCAATATCGGTTTCCCTTCTTTAGAGATGTACAGCCCCTTTTCGAGAATTGCTCCTCGTTTTACCCATTTTTGTTTTTCAATTTGCGTAGTAAGTGTCTGCATTGGTTTTAACATTTCTAAGTCTAAAATCTCAGAGCGTTGTAATTCCTTATTCAAAAGAAATACTTCTGAAGCTGCCTGCTTTGCAGCTGTATCAGCTTTCGCATTACCTTTTGAAATCCTGTCCTGTTGCTTGGTATGAGCTGTGCATTTACAAATAGCTACTTTCTGAGGTAACTGAATAGATTCTAAAAGATCTAAAATAAACTGTGCATGATTGATTGATTTGCCAGTAGATGTTATCATTCCTTGATTTTTCCACTGTTGCGCAAAAACATGTACAGTAGAAAAAGCGTACTGGCTGTCAGTAAAAATGCTCACACATTTACCTTTTGCTAAGGTACATGCCCATGTCAAGGCAATCAATTCTATTGCCTGTGCAGATAAATTGTCTGGTAAAGATTTTGCTTCTATAATGTCAGTATCCGAAACTACTACGTATTCCACTAGGTTCTGTCCTGCAGGACCCCTTTTGCATGAGCCATCCACGTAGTATGTCACCCCAGCATCATCCAAGGGAACATCCGTAAGGTCTTTTCTAGGCAGCATCTTTTGCTTAATCACCTGCAGGCAGCTGTGTGGTGTGTCATCTGCAGGGGTTGGGAGCAAGGTAGAAGGGTTCAAAGTCGTACATTATTCAATTGTCATGTGAGGTTGGCTCAACAATATAGTCATACAGAAGAGATGCCTAGCAGGGGAAAGATATGCTACCTTCTCTTGCAGTAAAATAATCACAACTGCATGAGGCACTCTCAATGTGAGAGGGTGGAACAAAACTACTGAGGCCGAAGCCTGTACTGCCATTGCAGCTGCAACTACTGCTTGTACACAGTGAGGTAAAGACTGTGCCACTGGGTCCAGTTGTGATGAATAATAAGCAATAGGGCATTGTTTGTCCCCATGCTGCTGTGTTAACACTGATGTCATATAACCTTGCTTACAATCTACAGTTTGGAAAAAACGTTTATGATAGTTTGGTAATCCCAAAACTAATGAAGACGCTATTAACTGTTTCAGTTTGCAGAAAGCAAATTCTGCTTCTGGTGTCAATTGTAACAAATCCTGTGCTGCCATAGGCTTTTTATAAATCAGGTTAGTTAACGGTGCAGATTCCAAGGCATAGTTTGGAATTCAACTCCAACAAAAATTAGTCGTACCCAGGAAGGACATCATTTCCTTCTTGGTAGTGGGTTTTGGTGCTTGCAAAATCGCTACTTTTCTGTCCTCATCTAATGTCCTACCTTCCTTGGATATTACATATCCTAGGTATTTAACTTGTTTTTTCCAAAGCTGCAGTTTATTTTTGTTTACTTTATGTCCTTCAGTGGCCAAAAATTGTAACAGCGCTATGGTATTTTCTTTACAATCTTGCTGAGTGGGGGCCGCCAGCAGGATATCATCAACATAAAGTAAAATTTGGCTTCCTCTTGGTGGGGTAAATCCTGCCAAGTTGCTTGCCATTTCTTGTGAGAATATTGTCGGACTTTCACAATACCCCTGTGGTAGTCGCGTATATGTATACCTTTTTCCCTGAAATGCGAATGCAAACCAATACTGGCTGTCCGGGTGTATCGGTATTGAAAAGAACGCATTGCTGATATTTACCACAGAAAAATATTTCTGTTGAGGTTTTAAATCATTTAACAGGGTGTGTGGGTCTGGCACCATAGATGCCCTTGGTATTACTGCGTCATTTACAGCTTGTAAATCTTGGACCATACGCCACTCTCCATTCGCTTTCTTAACAGGAAATAAGGGTGTGTTACATGGTGAATCAGGAGATTCCACCAGCACCCCTTCCTTAAGTAAAGCTGCTATAATAGGTTTGATTCCCACCTCTGCATCTTTTTTTAAGGGATACTGTCTTTTTTGTGGTCTAAATGCTGACTTTGGCGTAATAGTAACTGGTCCGGCTGTACGAATAAGTCTTCATGGGTTCATGGGTTCATACTAGGCTATCTGCCCTAGGGCATTTATAAGCCTAGCCAGAGCGTGTGTGGCTTTCACCACCCCTTAGGATGAGAATACTATACCCATTAGTTTGCTGTGCCTCTGTCCAGCAGTGATACAGAGATGATTCCCGGGGTAAACCTATGATCTCCCATCCACTCATCAAGATTTCTCTTGAACAGAGTCAGTGAGGGGCTCTGCCTCACATGGACTGGGATTCTGTTCCATAGTGTAGGAGTCTCTGGGTGATGAATCTGTCCCTCCAGCATGTCCTATTTATATCCGTGTTGAGGTTTAAGTCTCTTGCTCTCGTGGCTCTGGTGGATTTGGATTTTTTGAGGTGGAGCATGTCCATTAATTCCGGGTTGGACATGGCCTTGTATGTCAGGCACAGATCACCTCTGAGCAGACGGTATGCGACTGAATAGAGCTGGAGTTTCTTCAGTCGGGCATCGTATGACATATGTTTAAGCCCCTTTATCCTTTTCGTGAGGAACTTTTGGGGTCTTTCCAACTGCTGCAGGAGTTGGGTAAGGTACATTCCAAATGGGGCATTGTACTCAATCATTGGTCTGATAAGTGAAGAGTACAGGGGTACAATGACCTCTCCTGATCTGGATGTGAATCCCTTCATGATCAGGTGGGCAATGTACAAGGTCTTCCTAACCACTTTGGCAATGTGAGTGTCAAAAGAGAGGTTACTGTCAACTTGGGTCCCCAGGTCCCTGATAACTTCTTCCGTGTTTAATGGATTACCACCTATGTGGTAATTAGGGGTTACCTTGTTTTTCCCAAAGGGTATGACTATACATTTTTTGGCATTTAGCCATTTGACTTTCCTGTTGACCAAAGAATTTTTGGTATATTCTGCAAGGCATTCTCTTCCTCCTTCAATAGGAGTGCTAATCAGCTGCCCTTACTAGACTGCAAGTGTGCAGCTGGGTGGGTCTGAGTTATCCATTTCAACTTCTGCATTTGTATTCCCTGTCCTGACAGTTCTAACTCTGTCTGTTTTTCCCATCTCGTGACTTTTTCTTCTAAGTCTACCCATTTCACATTCTTGTCCTTAGTTAAGCTAACATGTGATAATCGATTAGATTTATAAAGTGCAAAGAACTCCTGGGGCAATGAACAGCTGACTACACTGTTCCCTTTTGTGTCCCAGTACAGATTATGTAATATCAATCTGTTTGCACGATTTTTAAACAATTCTTGCTCATATTCCTTATCAGGTCCTTGTGTGTTACAGTAATACAGAGTACAGTGCAACAAATGTTGTTTATCAATGTCAAGGGAGGGGAACTTGCTGATGGCTACGTTCATCAACTCTTCGGTCACTGCCCCTGGACCAGTTGTAACCAAGTCCTGGCTGTACCAATAAAACATTTTACCCTCCGTTTGCACTGCAAAGGTATCAATTTGTCGCTGTGCTTCCATACCCTGCATAGTTGGAACTACTGCTATACCAAATAGCTGCATAACGTCTCTGCCCAAAAGGTTTACTGGGCATTTTGCAGAAACAACAATTTTGCTTTTCTGGGTCAATCCTGAAACAGGATCAGTTATTGCAATATTATGGGAGAGGGACTCCTGATACAGCTGTCCATTAGCTGCTTTCATTAATATGTAATCAGGTGACTCTCAGTTCTCTGGTAGTTTGGAGGGATGTATCAGGGTCTGTGATGCCCCTGAGTCACACAAGAATCTGACTTCCCTCCCTTCTACCAGGAATGTAACTTCTGGTTTCGTGTCTTCTAAATAGTGCTCTAAGCTCAATAAAGCCAAATCCAATATTTCATTTTCTTCACTATCCGTGACTTCTTTCACTTCCTCTATTTTTTCTGTCACATCATCTACTCCCTCTATCACATTCTCACTTGTCCTTTCTTTGCTATCCCCTTCTAGTGATTCCTGACTACCATACAGTCAGTCCTCACCCTCCTTGTCTTCCGTGGTTGCTTTCTTGTTTTTCTTGCAATCCCTTGCCAAGTGTCCCTTTTTACCACATTTAAAACATTCACCCCTTTTCTTTCGCCCTTCAAAGTCCTCTGATCGCTGATCAGATTGTTTGTTTCCCTGAGCATTTCTCTTGCCCTTTTTCCCGGACTGTACTACATAAACTTCTGCTCCATCTTCTACAGAAAATACTTGAGCTTTCTTTTTGCTATTAAAATGCCTTTCGGCATGCCTAGCATATGCAAGTAATGACTGTAACCTGCTTGTACGATGATCTACCATGTGCTTTGTAATAAAGCTGGTTATGGGTGCAATACTGCCTTTCAAAAATGCATTCTTTAACTGCTGCTCATATGGGGAATTGTGTATCTGATCTTCAGGAACCTGCATTCCACAGTGCTTATTAAAACATTCTAATAGTTTGGCATAATATCTGTCAACAGTCTCGCCTTCTTGTTGGATGCATTGATTAATGCAAGTCCAGTCTGCCCTAGGCTTCCATTTCTCAGAGATTCGGTCTGTAAGACCTTTCACTCTGTTGTCTAATTCTGCGCTGCTATGTGGGAGGGGCCTGAGCGCAGCATCACGGGGATTCCAGTCATCACTAATTATGTGCCAATCTGGTCCCACAATTTGTCTGACTACTTTTTCTACCTCTTCTCCATTTAAATTATAACTTAGCCTCATTCCTTGCAAATCTTCTAAAAACTTTCTAAAATTAACTTTTGGATGGGGAATTCTCTCAGTGGCTTTCTGGATGTTTTCCGAAGTCCAGGGTCTATACACTAGAATAGTTGGGTCCTGACCTTCTTGTCCTGCCTGAGGATTAGGCACTTCTATAAGTGGGCATATTTCTTCTTCACTCATAGATCATGAATTCCTACTCATTTGATATAACTCAATGTCCCCCTTTGAGTTTCCTGCCCGTGTTCAAGACCTGGTCTTGACGGGATCTTTAATAAACGGTTTCGCTTTGTAGTGTATTTATTTACAGTGACAGCAGGATATCGCAGGGGTGGACTAACTTGTTCACTTGCCTCATATTCTGGTAAGGGAGGCGGAGGGGCCGATGCTAATACTAAGTCATTATCCTTCTTATCTAAAAACATTGTTTTTGAATTATTACTTTTTTGTTCCCTTCGGTTTACTTCCTCAATCCACCTGTGTGCCTGAGGAATTCCTAATTGACGTTGCTTTTTTACCCAACTTTTAGAATCGGTTTTAAGCTGTTTGACAAGTTAGACAAGCGAGGATTTTTCTAATTTACCATTAAATTCATACTTATTAACCCATTTTGAGTAGTATTTAGTATTATCAGCACACTGTGACTGCATGTATTTCACGTCTTTGGTTAACGGAGGATTTTGAGGTCTTTTTGTGCAATTATTACCCATTTTGTCCTACCCTTTTAATCGTTACGTAACTCCTTATTTTTTTAACGTGGTACCACGGATTTTGTTACAGTCTCTTCAGAATGACTGCCTACCTCCTCTGTTTCCCTGACAGTAATCTTTTTGTCCCTGACTTGTATATACAAAGTCTTAACAAAATAAATACAAATTTAGTCCCTGATCTAAAACACAAAAACAGGTAGATTCACCTTACCTGAGCCTTCGTGATTGATCACCTGGTTCAAGTAAACCTGTCCTTCAGTCGCAGATCAGAAAGTGGCTGGCCTCTTTTGTAGGACAATTCAGTCGGAGGGCATTTCAACTAGTAAGAACTGATGTGGTTTCTTCCCCGTACGGTTTCAAGCCACCTGGCCTGTCTGATTCGAGGCGAAGTGAGGATTTCCGGTCTGAAGGACCAATCTGTTAAAGGAAAAAACTTCAAAGACCAATACACATAAGGTTCAGTTAAGGCACATTTAATGACTTGCTGCAAGGAGACAAAAACATACAAATACAAGGATTTGTCTAAATACTAACAGGAAACATGCTATTCTTATACTGTTTTATAAGACATGGCCTTCTATGGCTGACGTAATCAAACACAACTTTCAGTATTGTTCTACAGCAGATGTTACTCAGATTTTCTGCTGACATGACTAGATTTGTGAGAAACTTTTTGAGAAAAACAACCTGGCCTTGGTGGGCACTAATTCATTTACAGACTTCTATTGTACAGTGTTACATTTCAAGGTACTTTTCTAACTCAGATATAAGCAAATGCTGATTGATGTTCATATTTTCAAGCAGGCTTTGTCCTAATTATCTATAGCTTCTACAGCTGTGTATTTTCTCACAGCACAAGCGGAACTTCTTGTCTAAGTTTCATACAAGTAGTATTGTTCTATTCATTATTTTCCTAACATAAGCAGGAGTCATCTGCTTCTCAGTAAATTTCCAAGGCACAAGCAAGATTTTAGCTAACAATACAAGGTCAGAAAGCATCTGCAGTTTGTACAGATTTATGCAGTATGAAATAGAATAAATGTGTTAACCCTTTTCAAGCTCTAAATGCACTAAACATATTACTAATACACACATTAATATATATTTTTCTGACACATACTCAGACAATTGCTCTAATGTGCAGCCTCTCTTCCCCCACAGCAATGATGTCACGTACCAGTGTTTGCCACACCATGAACCATAAACATTAGTCAGCACCTTCTCTCTCCACCAGACACTGCTCATGGGCCTTGAACACCAGTGGCAGGATGTCACATTCAGCAGAGCTGAAATTGTCCAGCCTCTGTTACTCATCTCGTCCTCTTAACACAAAGATACTTGAGAACACATGACTTAGAGTTATAGATTACATACTTCTGGTTGTATGACAGCTATACAGACATAAT
This sequence comes from Protopterus annectens, assembly GCF_019279795.1. NCBI lineage: Eukaryota > Metazoa > Chordata > Ceratodontiformes > Protopteridae > Protopterus > Protopterus annectens. The sequence goes on from NC_056733.1 coordinate 1,049,265,509, forward strand.
CTAAATACACTAGTTGTCAGAGGGACAGCTGTGGAAACAGGTACACATGCATTCCATGCAAGGCCCGGCCTGTTTGTTAGGACCTGAAGGTATATATATATATATATATATATATATATATATATATATATATATATATATATATATAGATAGGGTAAGGCATTCACCCCAGTCACCAGCATTAGTGCACACCTGGGGAAGGACAGGTGAAACACTTATGTAGTGTCACAGTGTGAATGACAGACTCATGAAAGTATATCAATGCTGCATTCAAAACTATGGGCCTTCATATACATTATGCACTGCATACCCTCTCCAGAAGACCTGAATGATGAATATATAGAGGGATATATTGTCCTGATATCATGGGCTACTTTGTTGTCAGTACCTTCTATGCAAGCAATAATGCCCAACAGAGTATGTGTTAATGTGTAATTAATGCCCATCCAGAGGCATTATGAGGTCTGATGCCACAGACGGAGGAACTTTACACCCCTGGAATGGTGTTAATTATGCATGAACACACACCCTGGAGGGCATTCGCACTTAAGGAATTGGATCTCTGTAAAATTGTTGTGTTTGACTTATTTACTTATTTTTTTAAGTACTATATTATTTTTTTATATATTTTTGATGTAAAATAGTTCCTCCGCCTAATGTTTCAAACTTGCTGTAATGTATGTTAATGGTGTTGGAGGAAACATTTTACACACAAAATATAACACTTAAAAAATCCAGGTATTTACTTTATTTTTTGGTCCCCTATTCCTAAACCATTTGGTTTATTGCCTATAACTGGAGACAGAAATTACTAAATAATGACATACATTTGAGTTTTAAAGCTTTATTTTCTTCAGAAAATCTGTGCTAACACAAATCCTTTTATTTAAGCAAGTTTGTAATTTTATAAGAACAATAATTAAAATCTGTTTTTATTTTTGAGTCCTTGTTCCCTTTTTATTTTAGGCTTTATCCAGATTTCTTCAGCTGAAGGATCCAGAGGTATGCCAGTGGTAGGTATCGCTCACTCTCTCACACACACACGCACACACACACACACACACACACACACACACACACACACACACACACACACACACACACACACACACACACATCTGTGCTTCAGAAAATGCATGCTAACATAAATCCTTTCAAATATATATTCCTAGTATAAGCCTCTGTCCAATTTATTTTAGGCTTATCCAGATACCTTGATTTAAGAGCATACTTCTCAACTATATATCTATTTTTTTGCAGAATGCCCAGATTTTTGCCTCATATTTTTGGTCTGCTCCTCATAAAAAATGTGTTTTTTGACAAACAATTGGGATGATCTAAAGATTAAAGTTGCTAAATAATGACATGCATTTGATTTTCAGATTTCATATTCTTCAGAAAATGCATGCTAACACAAATCCTGTTATTCTAGCAACTATATAAGTTTATAAAAGCAATATTTAAAATGTGTCCCTATTTCATAGCATTTGTTCCTCAATTATGTCAGGTTTTGTTCAGATTTCTTGTGCTAATAGGTTGAGAACTATGTCTGAGATCAAGAGGTGTGCAAAATGCTGCTGCTACTGCCAGGGGATTGCTACATCGCTTTCACACATTACTGTCTCTGTTTCTCATACACACACACACACACACACACACACACACACACACACACACACACACACACACACACACACACACACAGTCTCTTCTACTTTCATGCATGCATTCACTCATGCACTCAAACAGAAACAGAAACACGCATACACACACTTTTTCCTGTTTTGTTCAACGCATACACTCTCACACACATACTTTATTTTAATTTTTGTTTTCTTCTTTTTTTTTATTTTATACTCGCTAAACTGCAAAGTGCTGCTTAGTGAATGTAAATTAATGGCTCATGCACTCTCATTTTCAGACATGCACCCATGCACTCACACACAGACAAACGCATACAATTTTTTTAATTGTCTTCTTTTTTTTCACATTTTATTTGTTTATTTATTTTATTTTATTGCATTTGTTTGCTGGGAAAGTCCATTGGGCCTAAAAGAGTCCATTTTCAGAGGAGGCCCGGGGAGAAAAGCTCCAACAAGAACATAGATACAGAAAAAAAATAAACATTAATTGATACAGAAGTAATAACAGTGTTGCACATAGTGATTGCAGTAATATATACAGAATATATACATAAAATCAGGAATTCATTGGTTTGATTACAGTAATATATACAGAATATATACATAAAATCAGGAATTCATTGGTTTGATTACAGTAATATATACAGAATATATACATAAAAGCAAGAATTTAGTTGGTTGCCAGATGAATTCAGAGAGGTATAAACACAGATATATTAATCAGCATTATTGTACCAGCATCAACAAGTGATGAAAAAATAAATATGGAGAAAGTATCATCAGTCACTAGTAGTAAAAATCATAGGAATTTAGTTATACTATAAGGAGAAGGAAGAGGTTAGGTTATAGAGCAGGTACATACCCAGAAAGGGTTGTTATAGAGCAGGTACATACCCAGAAAGGGTTGTTATAGAGCAGGTACACAGCCAGGAAGAGTTGAGATGATTTTTTCAGTATTTGTTTGAAGGTGATGGTGCTGCCTGTGTTTCTTATAGAAAGTAGAAGTGAGTTCCATAGTTTGGTGATGGTGAAGGAGTAGGGGAGTTGACCAGCAGGTAAGGTGGGTTTTTCTACTTTTAGAAGTAGAGGATTTTCAGATCTTAGTTGCCTGTTGGGTTGGTATTTGGCAAGTAGATTTGAGAGAGCAGGGCTGTCTGTGGGTCTGTAAATTATTTTGTGCGCTGTAGTTAGTTGAGTGAATTAGAAATGGTGGGGGAGTTCCAGCCAGCCTAATTGTTTCAGTGAGTTACTGTGGTGGGACAAGAATTTGGCCTTGGTGGCATATTTGGCTATTTTGTTGTAACACCTATCAAGTTTGGAGTTTGTAGAATTTTGGATATTAGTGAGGAGAGGGGCACCATAAAGGATACAGGGTAGTAAAAAGGTTGTTGCAATGGTTTGTCTGGTAGACAGGCTAAGAAAGTGTTGGTGCTGTAGAGCATACCGAGCTTTTGGTCTGTTTTTTTGATGTTATTGTTTATGTGCAGGTAAAAGTTATAGTTTTCATCTATAATAATGCCTAGTAATTTAGTGTATGGGAGAACTTCTATAGTGGTGTTGTCTTGGGCTTGTATTGTGAAGAGTTTTTTATCTATAGGAGTGGGTTTCTTAGGGGTAAAAATTACTAGTTTAGTTTTTTTTTTTTTTTTATTCAGGGCAAGGTGATTGTTAAGCATCCAAGATTCAGTAGAGGTGAGGGAATTCTGGGTGGTTTGCTGGAGCTTAGAGCTGGAATTTGCAGTGCATATTATTGTAGGGTCATCAGCATACTGGGTTACTGAACACTGTGGGAGAGGGAGTGAAAGTTGTTAATAAAGATGCTAAATAAGAGAGGATCACATATGGAGCCTTGGGGTACCCCTGTGAAAGTACTGAAGAAGGGAGAGTAAGATTGTTGCCATTTGGTGGATTGCTGCCTGTTGGAGAGATAGCTATTGAACCACTGTAGGGTAGGTGGGGAAATGTGGAGGGTGGATAGTTTAGAGAGGAGGATAGTGTGGGAAATGGTATCAAAAGCTTTGGAGAGGTCTAGGAAAGACAAGTGATTATTTTCCAAGAATCCCATGCCCAGTTGACTGTATCAAGGAAGGAGAGGAGGGCAGTAGTGGTGCTGTGTTTTGGTCTGAAACCATGCTGAGTGGGTGACAAAATTTGGTTTTCAAGCAGGTAGTTGAGGAGTTGGGCATGGATACATTTTTCTAGTATTCTAGAGAAGGGTGAGAGAATTGCTATGGGTCAAAAGTTTGTGGTGTCTGTGTTGGTGCCATCTTTGTGTAAGGGGAGAATGAATGCTGTTTTCCAGATGTCTGGGATAAAGGACTCTTTAATTGATCTGTTAATGAGTATGCTGATGGGATAAGCTCTAGAGTTGGTAGCTAGCTGCAGGAAAGTGTGGGGGTAGATTGTCAGGGCCAGAGTACAAGGTTTTAGATTAAGTAAACATTTTTTTTTATTGTGGCGGTGGGTATGGGGGAGAAGTTTAGGTTGGATTCGAGGGTAGGATTGTTTTCTGGGATGATTTGGTCATCAAATGTCTCGGTGGTGGTGGTGTTACATGTAGGAAAGGTGCTGGTTAGGTTAGCTATGGTGTGAATGTAGCAGGAATTGAAGAGGGTAGCTAGTTTGCTATGGGCTTTGTGTGGTTCAGAGGATGGATTACTTTGAGAGCCTCGGTGTAACAGTTGGTTGATGGAGGACCAGAATTTTTGGGATCATTTTTATGTTGGGTTTGTAGGTGAAGGTAGTGAGCTTTTCTATCATTTTGCCTGGTGACATCATGGTTTACTCTCGTTAAACACAAAAGCGTTGCTTAGCGAGAGTAAAATAATGGAGGCTACTCAGTTTTCTCAATCCAAGCTCCATGGCAGCTTGATATGCTGCCATGAAGCAGCAGACTCATTTTTCAGCGGGCATTACTTGTACATTAATAGCCTGCTGGAGAACATTCATTCTCCAGTCAGGGTGTTGATGTACAGTTTGGCCATTCTCTAAGCAAATATAACACATACAGGTACACATATTCATACCGCTAGCTTTATAAAAACTGAAGTCTTGAGTAAGAATATACATTTGTCAGAAGGATAAATACAGCTTATCACACTTTTACAGATTAATATTTACCTCTTTAGAACTGCCTATAGATACACAAGGTGCAACTATATCTCCAAATACTACTTTTTTTAGATTTCTAGAATAGCTTTGAAAATATGGGCCACATCTTCCAACAATACAATGTCGTACATACTTTTGGGGTACATATGCAAAGAAGCTAAGTGGCATGAATGCCTATAAAGCTTTATTTGGCTGCTATGCATGTGCAGCATGAAGCTCAACTTGCTGTCTGCGCATGCACCTCACAAGCTGTAAGTGCATACTTATGCAGGTGACACCCAGGTATACGTCATGCTACTGTGCAGCTATAAAGGTATGCTACTCACCATTCAGAGATTGCATAGCATGATGGGGGCTGGATTTTTCTCCATATGAAAGTAACACTATTTGCTGAGGATATTTGTGTTAGTACTGGCATCTTCTAGTTAGTTATTTTAACGTCTGCTGTTGCATGAAGGAGGGCAAGAACATGCCTTATCTCCTTCAAGACTGGATAAAGGAATAGCTACTTGTCCCTGTGATGATCTATTCCATAAAGCTGATATCTGACATCACCTTAGCCACAGTCATTAACAGGTCAGGGGAGTAGTGCAGAGATTGGTAGGCTGGCTTTCAGTACCACCATCCTAAAGATTTCCATGCATGAGAAGTGAACAACACAGGCAAAAAATAGGGAACAATGGCCAAATGGGTGTTGAATGTGGATTACATTGTATTTTTATTTTTGAGGGTTTACATTTAGCAAACTGTTCTTGCTACCAGCAGGTCTGTGTCTTAGTATAACACGAATATGTGGACTGCTATGTTTCTATGTTAGGCAGAGGTAGTGGCAGAATACAGTGTAGTATGCAAGCATGTTCATTTTGGAGTCCTGCTGTTATGTGGTAGAATTATGCTAAACCATTACAGGGTGCCCGTATACAACCGGGTGTATTCCCATGTGTACCATAGCCACATGTGGTGGAGTTGTGCTGAACCATCACAAGGCGCCTGCATACAACCTGGTGTATTCCTATGTGTACCATGGCCAAATGTGGTGGAGTTATGCTGAACCATCACAGGGTGCCTGCATACAACCTGGTGTGTTCCCATGTGTACCATGGCCAAATGTGGTGGAGTCATGCTGAACCATCACAGGGTGCCTGCATACAACCTGGTGTATTCCCATGTGTACCATGGCCACATGTGGTGGAGTTATGCTGAACCATCACAGGGTGCCTGCATACAACCTGGTGTGTTCCCATGTGTACCATGGCCACATATGGTGGAATTATGCTGAACCATTACTGGATGCCTGCATACAGCTTGGTTTGTTCCCATGTGTACCATGGCTATATTTTTCTGCTGGCATGGTGGCATACATCTTCCCACTGCCTTGGGGTACAGATATTGAGACTTATGTATGGGACTGTAGCTTGCATATGTTGCTCTGGCATCTTACCTACAACTGTCACACTTTTTCAGTGAGTAAATAGAGTGAGAAATGAGCTATGTCACCTACCGCAGGAGGTCATTTTTTTCTGCCAACATAAGTGATCAAAACACATTTAATGGCTTCTGCCAGTGTTATGTTTGCACAAGACAGCGCAGAGTGGGGATTGGGAATTTGCTCTTTCCCCATTGTAGCAAGATATCGGAGTTGGTATATATATGAATAGCCGGGGGTGTGGTGGCACAACCAACCATATGGGGAGTGCAGGGGGCTTGTCCCCATTTCAAAAACATGATTTTTTTGTTGTTTTGTTCCAATCCTTTTGGATCCATTTTTTTATTCAGTGCATTTGTACTATAATAGTTTGAAGTACATCCACGAATATATATGTCATTATCATTATCGACTCCTTTTTCCCATTTTGTACAAGGGTATCATTATCATTATCGACTCCCTTTTCCCATTTTGTACAAGTGTATCATTATCATTATCGACTCCCTTTTCCCATTTTGTACAAGGGTATCATTATCATTATCGACTCCCTTTTCCCATTTTGTACAAGGGTATCATTACATTATCGACTCCCTTTTCCCATTTTGTACAAGGGTATCATTATCATTATCGACTCCCTTTTCCCATTTTGTACAAGGGTATCATTATCATTATCGACTCCCTTTTCCCATTTTGTACAAAGGTGAAACATCAGCTCTTACCATCTGTCTCTCGATTTGTCTGGATGCTGGAGTTCTTCGCTCACACTGTCCATACATCACTTTGCTGCAGCCTTTTTTCCTCTTGGCGTTTTCCTGTCCCAAATTTTCTTCAACAGATTTTCTTCTGCTTTCCTGTACATGTGTCTGAGCACTGTGATCTGTTGTCTTTGACATTCTGTGCAATTGGAGCTACTTGGGCTTCTATCCCACAATGCATCTTGCCATCTGTCACAGACACTTCATCTTCATCACTTCTAGCTTACTAAACTGCTCTGCCCTCACTGTTCAGGTTTCTGTACCATACAGCAGTACTGGTTGCGCCACTGTTTTGTACACCTTACTTTTCAGCTTTTTTGGCATTCTTCTTTGTGCCAGCTGGTTGTGGTCCCTCTGATTCTAAATTTGACCTTGTCATTTAGGCTTTGCTTGTCTTCAGACACCTCTGTGAGATACTTGAAAATTTTAACCTGTTCCACTATTTTCCCTTCTGTCTCAATTCCTATTTCCCTGTTTTCTGCCATTACAGCTGTCTTATCTGTACTCAGTTTTATGCCACGTGCCTTTAGTTTTGAATACCATTCCCACATCATTTGCTGAAGTTCTTGTTCAGAGTCTGCCTGTAATGCCACATCACCTGCATGCAGAAACTTTTGCGATCTGTCCCCTTCATCATGTTTGCTAATGCAGTACATCACCAGTATGAACAGCAGTGGGCTAAGAGCTGAAACCTGATTCACACCCACTCTCATTAGGAACCTCTCTGTGAGTACAAACACTGTTTGTACTTGTGCCATCAGGTTCTTCTACATAGCTTACACTAATTCTTCCAATGTGGGACTTTAAACTATCACAGGACTGTCCAAATCAGCTTTTTTGAGACCTTGTTATATGCTTTCGCCAAGTCTAGGAGTGCCCAGATTGACAGTTTGCTCATCTTTAGCTTCTTCAAAACTATGTGCTTCACTGCAAACATTGGGTCAGTTTTACTAAATCCTGATCTGAATATGAACTGTTCATATCTTGTCTTACTTTCTACTCATCTGCTTATTCGTTTATCAGTCACCCTCTCCAATACTTTCATACAGTGTGACAGGGATTTAATGCATCTGGATTGCCTCAGTTGTGAATTTGCCCTTTGTTCTTCAATACTGGCATTATGCATATTCTCCTGTCATCTGGGATGCACCTTTCTCTCCATACTTCTATGAGTGCCATCAGGAGCCATTTCTCCCCGTCTCACCCATCTTGATCACATCTGCTGTGGCTTCATCTGAGCCTGCTGCTTTACCTGACTTCATTTTCCTTAGTGCTGTTCTTACTTCCACAGTGGGCTTTTCTTCTTTTCCTTTCATGGTAGGCTGTGTCTGGGACAGTGCAGCTTCTATGGGTTTTTCTTCATTGAGAAACATCTGGAAGTACTCCTTCCATCTGACTTTGATGCACTGTGGACTGCTGAGTAGGATTGTTGCTGGAATACCACATCAAGGATGTATGAGAACTGTTTTCTTTATCTCTCTGTCATTGCCTTGCAACCTGGTTGAATTTCTTTCGGCCATTTGCTGAGTCACTTTCCAGAAGCTGCTACAGTGCCACTGATGTCTTCTTCTTCTCTGATGCAGCTGCTCTCTTAGACTGTATGTTGGACAACCAGTATTCCTTTGCAGGGGGTTTCCTTTGTCTCTTTGGATGAAACAGGTTTCTCCACTGAATGGGAGAATGGTGGAATAGCTTTTCCCCATCTCCTACCAGCACAACAAGCCATTTTACATCAACAATTTGTTAGCCCAGCAAACACAGAGAGATAGTTTTAGCATAAGTATAAGAAGGGAAAATGGCAGAGACTGTTTGGATGGACAGGTTATTTTTTCTACTCAAGGGGACTCTTAAGAACTCTGTAGTTAATTTGTCTGATTTTTCTCTTAGCACATTTATTATAGTTATTAAACATGATACTGTTAATAATATTGACGTTTGTAGTGATATGGAGTTTTCATATGATGAAAGTGAAAAGGATAGTTTTTATTCATGTGTGCCCAAGGTTGGGGGGGTGAATCTGAAGTCAATGTTTATTGTTTGTTTAATACAGCTAATATTAAATATCACAGTTCTTTTTTACCACAGTTTAATACTGTAGGGATCCAACACTTCTCAGCAATGCTTAATTTTGCTATGGAAATGGCATCTACAGCGTTTATGAATAATAATATGCATCTAATTCAGTGCAATCGGACCAAAAATGATTGGAAGGCCTCGAGGGATTTGTGTTTGTATAAGGAACTGGTCTTTAAACCTGCTGATAAGGGCAACAAGGTTGTTATTATGCATTATGAACAGTATTTGCAAATTAGAACATCTTAATGACAGGAAAGTATATGAGGAAATTGCCATGGAAGTATATTTGTAATGTTTGCAAAATTACGAAGAGCTGATACATAATGGACACAGATTGGGGTATTTTACTAAAGAGATTTGGTATTGAAGGATGCAGCTTCGCTATGTTCTGTTGTCTTCCTCAGATACACAAAGATTCTTCTAATCCCCCTGGGTGCCCCATAGAATCAGCTTGCAAGTACTTCTTGCATAATATTGGTTGATTACTTCTTGAGTTTTCATACCCATTTGTTCTTAAACTCCCTTCTTACATCAGGGACACTTTGGAATTTTTGTCTAAGTTGAATGGTTTAAAATGGAACACCAGTATGTACTAATCTGTCATTGGACATAAGACTTTGTGTATGAATATTAAGCATGTTTATTGTATCCAGGCCCTTTATTATTTTGGGGGGATAGTCCCCTTTGGGGCTATGTTATTGAATTAGTGCAATTTTCTTTGGGCAATAATTTTTTTGAATTCAATAATGTCATATATCATCAGTTACAGGGTACAGCCATGGGGGCACGTTTTGCCCTTATATCTGCTAATTTGTTAATGGAATTGTTTGAAATTGACTATATATATATATATATATATATATATATATATATATATATATATATATATATATATATATATATATATATATATATATATATATATATATGTATATATATATATATATATATATATATATATGTAGAAAGAGAAAGAGAGCTACAAACACACACACACACACACACACACACACACACACACACACACACACACACACACATATATATATATATATATATATATATATGCATATATATATATATATATATATATATATATATATATTCACTTTACAACATTGAAAGCCCATAACATTGAAAATATATAGAAAACCAACATTTAATATATGATAGCACAACTACATACAGAAACCAATAGAAAACAAGCCATATTACACTTCTCCAACTATAAGCAGGGGGGCAATCCCTCCTGCAACCCCCCACCCCCTGCTACTCAAATATATCAACTCTGAGATCGGACTACACAGAACAAAATGGCAAACATACCATTCCGCGCTTCATGACTGCCTGTTTAAATTGTAAAAAAACTATCCTCAACCTTCTCTTAGAAACACTACTTCACTGCTAAAACATTACACATTACTATATATATATCTCTCCGATACTTACCAGAGTTTCATAGGTAACCTGAGTCATGTTCCCAGCTTACTTGCTACTATAACATAACACAACTTAGTGTAGTGTAGTGCGATCTCAGAGTTGATATCTTTAAATAGCAGAGGGTGTGGGGGGTGCAGGGTGACTTGCTCCCCTGCTTATATTTGAAGAAGTGCAATATGGTTTGTTTTTTATTTGTTTCTGTATGTAATTGTGCTGGAATATAGTACATATTGCTTTCCTATGTATTTTCAATGTTATGGGATTCAATGTTTTGAGTTTTCAGAGTTTGAATTTTCAAAATTTTGGTCTCAATGTTTTGAATTTCAATGTTATGGGATTTCAATGTTCTAAAGTGAATGTTCTAAAGTGAATTTATATATGTATATATATATATATATATATATATATAAAATGATTTTGTTAAGAATTTTGTTGTACATTATTTTTGATGTATAGATGATTTAATTTTTGTTTGCTGTGGTGGTTATGATCAGATTTCAAACTTTGTGGATGACTTACAAAGAAATAAGTTTAATTTGTCTTTTGATAGGCTACAGTGGTGTCATGGCACAGGGTGTTTGGGTGTTAAGTTGAAGAGTTGTGATAATAGGAAAGCCTTAACCTCTGTACATAGAATGTCTGAGGCTGGCAGGGAGCACCTACATACTACTAGCTGTCATCTATCTCATTTACTGTCTTCTTTGCTTTACGGTCAATTTTTATTTATTTATTTTACATTTGGTTGCGGAGGCTGGGGGAGAAAAGCTCCATATTAAATAGATTATTATAGAGGAAAACAATCAATAATACAATGCAAGAATAGTAGGCAGTTCACAGCACAGACCAAGAATAGGAGGATGTACAAAGTGATAGCAGACATTGTTGTGGCTGAGGATGTTGTGTAATAATGTGATTGATTTTTCTAGAGAAATTAAGTCTACTGTTAGCAAGTTCCTATGTAGGGGCTATGATAGGACTGTAGTGGAGAGTGCTCTTCATAGAGTGAGGGGTCAAATAGGGGTTAAAGAAGAAAGTAGAAAGTTTCATGTTCGAGGTTATTTAAGGAATAGGGACAATGATATACATTCTATATACAATAATGATGATGACAGAAAGTATATTTTGTTTCTACCTATACTGTGTTTAGTGACAGGTTAATAGATCTCGTGAAATATTATTGGAGTTTCCTGTTGCAACTTCATAATTTTTCTACAATTTTAAGTCAAGTTCCCCTTATTTCATATAAATCTGTAATTTTCAGTTACCCAATAGTTTTATAAGTAAAAATCCCTCTAATCTTTGCACTTTCTCATGTGGTGGTTGTTTGCTCATTAAAAACTCTTCTTGTAAGATTAATGGGGTGAGCTTTAAGCCCAATGGAAAATATACTTGTAATACAGAAACTATCATATATGTGCTTAAATGCCCCTGCAATCTGTTTGATGTGGGTGAAAGCAAGAGAGTATTCAAACTCAGGTTACTAGCGCATGTGAGGGATATCAACAAGTTTATATCTGAGAGCCCTATTGCACTACATTTTAAAGTATGCCATGGTGGGGATCCATCTGGCCCAGAAGGTGTACATCTTTCAGGTGTTGTGATGGTGCCTATAAATTGTTGTACAAGGAATCTAGTTATATTTTAAAGTATAGCACTTTAATTCCTTTAGGTCTCAGTACTGAATGTAATTAGAGATATTTAATTGATTATCTAATTAATTGCTTAATGATTTATTTTTTTTAATTATATAAAAATGTTTTTTCTTCTGTTTTGTTTTTGTGCTCCTTGAAGGCGATATAGCCGAGGAGCTAGAGTTTTATTCTCAATTGTTTGCTGCTGCTTCTTTATTTTATATTAAATATGCCTAGATTTATCTGTTTTGATTGCAGCCTACTTGTAGTTTTTATCTTACAGTATTCTTTCTTAGCCTAGTCTGTTTTTTTCTACTCCCACTTTTCCCTCACGCCTTCTTTTTTTGATAACTTCCTGGAATTCTGCATTCCAGCAACAGCTTTCTTTATTTACCTTATTTTCTTTCCTGGCTTGGCCACATATCTGTACTGTAGTCACACATACTGTTTGGGGCTGACTGTTTCACTGGGGGTGACTTTGTAATAACTGATTCTACTCCACTGATGTTTCTCACAAGGAGGAAGTCTATCTGAGTTGCATGTTGGCCACGCTTGTATGTGACCTTGTGACTGTCTCCAACACTGAGCCATGTGTTGGTCATCATTAAAAGCCATTAGCCGGACAGACATCTAGAATAACCTTTCTTTTTTTCTGTTACTATGTGAGGGTTGTGGAAAGGCTCACCTAGACTCTGCTACAGTTTGCTCTGAGGGAAATGTTAGTTTGCTTTTCATTTGTTGTATTCTGTATGACTTTATTGTCTTTTTCTATTTTGTATACTGTGATTTGTTTTCTTTACACCGAGTTTTACTTGAATTCTGTTTTTAACTGCTTAACTGCATATTAAAAGTTGAAAAGACACCAAAGCTCTGTCTTTTGTGAGTCAGACAGAAATCAGAACAGATCATTTAAGGAGTCACACATAAGTTAGAAGAGGTCAGTTAAGGTTAATCATCTGTGAACTGAGAGGGTGGAGCTAGGAACTAAACCTTCTATTTAAGGGGTAAAATAAAACATTTCATAGCTTTACTGGAAAGGCTTACCCAAACTCTGCTACAGTTTTCTGTTAGGGAAAGGTTAGTTTGCTTTTTATTTGTTGTATTCTGTATTACTTTTTGGCCTTTTACTATTTTGTATACTGTGATTTGTTTTCTGTACACTGTATTTTACTTGTATTCTTCTTTTAACTGCATATTAAAACTTGAAAAGACACCACAGCTCTGTATCTTGTGAGTCAGACAGAAATTAGAACAGGTCAGTTAAGGAGTCACACATAAGTTAGAAGAGGTCAGTTAAGGTAATCATCTGTGAACTGAGGGGGTGGTGCTAGGGACTAAACCTTCTATTTAAGGGGTAAAATAAAACATTTCAGAACTTTACTGGAAAGGCTCACCCAGACTCTTCTACAGTTTGCTGTTAGGGAAAGGTTAGTTTGCTTTTTATTTGTTGTATTCTGTATTACTTTATTGCCTTTTTCTATTTTGTATACTGAGATCTGTTTTCTTTACACTGTGTTTTACTTGTATTCTGCTTTTAACTGCATACTAAAACTTGAAAAGAGACCACAGCTATGTCTCTTGTGAGTCAAAAATATTTTCCCACCCTCCACGTGGTTACTGTTGTGTTCCTAAACACCACTGTCTTTCTAGTTGCCTGTCCCTTATTTTAATTTGACCATATATCTCATTTCCTTTCTGCTTTTTCTGGTTCATGTGAGTAAGCACAAAATTATCATTTTGTGAAATCACTCCTTTTCAACTATTTAAATTTATTGGCCATCCTACTGTATTCCATAGCACCAGAATAAAACAGTGACACCCCCTTTCAATCTATTTTGCTGTTTTAAAACTAGTGACTCTCCACTAAAACTTAACTTTTTAGACAGTTAAAACTTAAGTTACCTACTTTCACATCTAAGTCCTCTAGTGCACACTGCAGTGTTTAGGATAAACCCTTTTTTCATCTTACCTTTAAGCATCTATTGCAAGACCTCCAGTTACTGGGCAGCCCAGATTCTGCCACTCAGTAGTCATCTTGGGATTAGTGCTTCTGTTTTCTCCTGATGAGAGAAGGAGTGTGGCTACATTCTTTCCTGGAGACTGCTGATCACCAGAAAGCTTAATAACTGCTTTATAGGTGACAGCTTGGAATCTGTGCTTATATTCTGATCCTGGTGAGAGTAGGAGTAGGAGTGTGTTTAACACACCTGATTGGTCTGGTTGCTATTTGAGGCATCTACCAGAAAAAGGCTACAAGCCTGCGGACCCTTGCATCATCTGGGACAAGAATGTGGATCACCAAACAGGCCATGGCTTGCTTCTCTTCTTTGGATTGGTGCTAACATGTTGCTTCTGGTGAGAGAAGAAGAAAAGGAGCATTGTATCCCAACAGAGTGAAGCTGTGCTGAGACCAGCATTAGTAACTTGGGCATCCTGAGGCAGTGTAGCAACTGCCTCATGTACACAGACAACCCTCTCCTCTTACCTCTCAACAATATGACTTGTGAGAGATGCACATATATAGCCAAATTGGATCCAAGTACTCTCCAGCCAAGACTGGATTAGCCAGTCAAGAGGAAAAGGTTAACACCTGCACCACACTACATTAAACACATAGCCCTTCAGAACACACACCACCACAACCCTCACATAGTAACACAAAACACACACCTACTTTTTCGGAGGCTCTCAGTAAAAATCTGCCCAAACTACAGAGACCTCTGAGGCAGAAATGCAAACAACCACCACATCCCAGCACAAACCATGAGACACATAGCTCAAATAAACAGTGTGCCACTCAATCAAAGCCCATAAAACAAAACAACTTACCCAATACACTAGTCATAGGTGACTCAATAGTAAGGCACACTGATGTCCCACTCACTAGGTTGAATAAGGAGAAAGTTATGATCAGCTGCCTGTCAGGTGCCAGGATCCACCACATAATGCATGCACTTAATTCACTCCACAACAGGTACAAATATGACTGTCATTGTCCATGTCAGTGTGAATGACCTGAGACGTACCTCCCTGGACTATATGAAAAGAGACATAGAGGAGCTCTTGGATCTTGTAGCCCAGGCAGGTATGACCCTAGCTCTGAGTAGCATCTTTCTGTCACCCAGAATGATACCACAGTACAAGCAGAAAATGACTGACTTCAACAATTGGCTAAGTTTCTGTTGTCATTCTAAGGGGATCCAGTATCTGTCTGCCTGGGATGACATGATTGACAGACCTTGATGCATTGCCAGAGATGGCCTGCACCTGTCACCTGTCACCCTGGGGATTCAAGATACTGGCCAAGGCTCTTGCAACCCCTATAATGCCTTTTTTAGGCAATGTCCTGAAGACAAAGTTACCACCATAACAGCTACAAGCAAACAAAATTTGAAGGTAATGTTACTCAATGCTAAAAGTCTACATCTCAAAATGCACTCACTCGAAGCACTCCTTAAAATGGAAAACATCGACATCTGTGCAGTGACTGAGACCTGGTTCAAGGCTCTGGAGAGTACCCCAGCACTACTAGGCTATAATTCATACCACACCTTTCTGCCCCTAAATCTGGACTGAAGCACTAAAGGCGGTGGTGTCTCCATATTCATAAAGGATATGTACACCTCCAGACTAGTAGCCCAACATAACACATCAGAGATACTTCAGGTACAACTAACACTGGGCAAAACTGCAATCCAGGTTTTAGCCTGCTATAGATCCCCCACCATGTCCCAAGACTCCCACTCCACATTCCTAAACACACTGGAAAATATTAGGATACAACCTAACACCCTTATACTGGGAGACTTTAACTACCCCTCCATTAACTGGAAAAACTACTCATGTACCAACACACTTGTTCAATGTTTTCGGAATTCATTAATTCCAGTGCCCTGGACCAAATCATTCTTACCCCCACCAGGGGAAAATACATCCATGACCTGGTCATTACTAACATGGGCAAACATTGCTCTACACCAGTAATCAACTCTTCCCTGGTTAGATCTAACCACAAGCTAATCACCATGGATATCCATATCCCACTCTCACTCTCCCCCCAAAGAGAACCACTGTAAAAATCTTCTCCATAGCCAGTTTTGGACTTCTAAAAACAGAGGTGGCTAACTTCACAACACCCATGCAAATGGAAAATAGGTGCATGACTGAATTATACACTAATGCACTGTATGAGCACATACACAAGTGCATGGAAGGGACCATACCAAACAGAACCAAGACACTCTCGACCAAAAAAAAGGAAGCCAATCTGGTGGTGCCCCACCATAAACAAATTCTACAACAGAAGGAAAAAACTGTTGCAGAAAAGGGTGAAGTTCCAAGACTGGAAAAACTCCCTTGTCAGCCTCAGCAAAAAACTAAGATCCATCATCAAATCATCTAAACCTAGCTACAAAAACAAAATTGCTGCAGATTATAAAGACAACCACAATGCATTATATAGTTATGTCAAGAATCTACATGGCAATTCTCAGATCTGCTCTGAGTTACAGCACAATGGCAATACATATACAGAACCAACTGATATTGCCAACATATTGGCTGACAGGTTAATTGCGAACTTTACCCCCCTTTCATCCCCTAAAGGGCTTATCACAATACCTGAGGAATACCAAGTCCCTTTTATCACGGCTACACAGGTAAAAACCGCACTGTCCAAAGCCAAGAATACAGCTTCCATGGGACCTGATAATATCCCTGGCTGTATTCTATATGCATTACAAAGTGAACTGGCACTACACCTGAGTACCCTGTTCAATCACAGACTAATTTCAGGCTTTGTTCCTACTGAATGGCACACTGCTATGGTCATCTCACAAAAGGGGGAGCAACTACAGACCCTGGGAACTACCATCTCATTAGCCTGATGACTCTGATATGTAAGGCTATGGAGCGCATCATCATGGGCCTTATAAATAAGGACATAGGGAATCTCCAAACTCTGGAACCCATGCAGTTTGGGTTTGTGAAAGGTAGATCATGCCTGCTCAACCTGATAGACTTCTTTGAGTCTGTCACCAGAGCTGTGGATGAGGACAAGGTAGTTCACACAGCCTACCTAGATCTTGCCAAGGCCTTCGACACCATCCCTCACTCAGGAATCATAGATAGATAGACTCACTAAACTAGGCATAAACCTGTATGTCATAAGATGGGTTGCCAGCAGGCTCACTGATAGAACCCACACTGTGAAAGTAGCGGACTCCATATCTGATTACTGACCAGTTACAAGTGGTGTCCCACAGGGATTGGTCCTAGGTCCTCTCCTGTTTGGCATCTACTTCTCTGAAGTTCAAGCCAACACAAAGGGACTCTGGCTGACTAAGTTCGCAGATGATTGCAAACTGGGAGCCATTATTGATTCTCCAACTGATGCAGACATTCTACAAAAAGGTCTCACTGAAACCAATGACTGATGCCAGAACCATGGCCTTAAGCTCAATGCCAAAAAGTGCATTGTCATTCCCTTTGGGAAAAATTCAGTGCCCGTGAACTACCACATAGGTGGTAGCCCACTAAACACTGAAGGTGTGATAAGAGACCTGGGGACACAGGTTGACAGCAACCTCTCCATTGATAACCACATTGCCACTGTAGTCAGAAAGTCCTTCTATGTGGCCCATCTCATTACAAAAGGTTTCTCATCCAGGAAGAAAGAAGTCATAATCCCACTCTACTCATCCTTCATTAGACCTATTATAGAATACAACGCCTCATTTGGTATGTACTTCAAAAGATACCTACAACTGGAAAGGCTACAAAAATACCTCACTAAGAGGATCTTAGGCCTTAGACACATGCCCTATATGGACAGACTTAAAAAACTCCAGCTATACTCTGTCTCTTATCGTCTACTTAGAGCTGATCTCTGCTTGACCCACAAAGCCATGTCTGACCCAGAGCTGCTAGATATGCTAAACCTAAAGAAATCCCAAATCCTCCATGCCACATGCTCCAGGGACCTAAACCTCTTTACCACAATAAACAGAACATGTTGGAGGGACAGGTTCCTAACCCAGAGACTTTCCATACTCTGGAGCAAACTTCCCATTCACATCAAGCAGAGCACTTCACTGGCCATCTTTAATAGAAGTCTTGATGAGTGGATGAGCAATAGGAAGTTCATCCCAGGGATCACTTCAGTGGCCTTGCTTGACAGGGGCACTGGGAAATAACTTTAGGTGGCATGATGCCAGGGAATTTTCTTGGGCTAGACTTATATAGACTCCAGGGCCATTAGCCTAGTACACACCTATGAACCTATGAACCTTTTTATTTCTGTTGTCCCAACAATGTGGATCAAGGCAGCCCTTATATCTGGTTCCTTCTGTCCTGAGATGAGCATTCAGGTCCCTCATTATTAACAAACATCAGCTCATGTTGTTCTGCTTTATCTAATAGATCCTGCAACTGCTGTCTGAATGTATGTTTTTCCTCACTATTACAACCCTTTTGTGGGGCATAGGTTGAGATTATGAATAGTGCCCTATCCTTACATTGGAGTTTGATTACCATGAATCTATCACTAAATCTAATGACATTCATCACACTGTCTTCGGAAACCTCTGCCTCACCACAATCACCACACCATTTCTAGCCTGTCCTTCCCCTGAGTAGTAGATTCTGGATACCAAACCTAGTGGCTTTGCTGCTCTGCCCTTCAATCATGTCCCCCAGATGTAGAGGCTATCCAACTTCCTCCTTATCACCATGTCACTCACTTCCAAGCTGTACCCTGTCACTGAACCTATAGTGAGTGGAGCAATCCGTAGTTCATGTTTGACAGGTTGACTGGTTTTGCATCCAGTTTTTTACTCAACAGAGCTATCCCAGGTAATCCAAGCTGGGCAACTGGACACCAACTAGTCATTAGCTTAGTGACCCATGGCTGCTGGGCTTTATGGTCAAGTCATGTTGTGCCATAATGCAATAGAATTTAAAACCAGAACTAAGGAGCTCATACCTTCTTACTTTGATCTGGGAGGGTGCTGGTACTTAAGTAAAGAAATTGCTTACTGTAAGAAAGAAGTTTTTACCAAGTGGATCATGATTCATTTGAAAATATCTAAAACTGAGATTGGGAAATGGAACTAACAAGTAACAATATTTTAGAACACTGGAACCAATTCTGTGGTTTTTGTAAATGGGATACTAGAAGCAGGCTTTCCTCTTGGTATATGTAATTCCTCTTGGTATATGTAATTCCTTTTGGTATATGTAATTCCTCTTGGTATATGTAATTCCTTTTGGTATATGTAATTCCTCTTGGTATATGTAATTCCTCTTGGTATATGTAATTCCTTTTGGTATATGTAATTCTTCTCGTTATGTGTAATTCCTTTTGGTATATGTAAGGTGTGTAAAAGTAACAAACCATACTCTCATGGACCAAACTATTAGCTATACTTAAGAAAACGTCATTGGATAATGATCTTTTGCTCCTTATCTCAAACAAATAAACTGTAATATAACATCTCTAGAACTGTCTTAAGGAGTTTTAGCAGAACAAGAAGAAATTACAGATTTAAATTGGCTGTGCTTACTATAGATACAAAAAAGGCCTTTTACATGTATTTAATGACCTATGGCTAATATACCTTTGGAAAAGTATAAGCTGATTGGATAACATTGACGTTATCTGACAAAATAGAAGTGATGGTTAAAGAATAAACCATAGTGGGAATATATCTAACAACTGGGTATTCCTAATTGTAGTAAAGGTGAATGATGTATAATCACAGAATACGATTGTGATGATTAAATCAGACACATTAAGGTAGATGCTGCTGCTGATCACATGATCGCATGCTCAGTAGGTAAAAGGGGGTAGCAATAAAACCAATTCCATGCTTACTTTACTTATTTCAGACCAGCTTCATATGAGGATATATCCTCAGACTATAGAAGGAGGAAATGCTTGTGTTACAACCCAAGGAAGGTAATACCATGTGTCTGTAGTTCTTGGCTGCCATGGTATTACCTTCCTTGTGCCATAACCCAAGGAAGGTAAGACCACAATAGCTGAGAACTGCAGACACTGCATTCTGACTAGCATAACAGAGAGAAAATTTGAGACACTACTTTTTGGTAAACTTCCAGTGATTCAGACAACAGGTACATATCAGCATGGCTTTTCAGTGGATCATTCCTCACTATCAATCTGCTAAATTTCTCCACAGGTTTAGTGGACTCTTTGGATATGGTTTTACAATATTTGTCATATAGCCAGATCTGTATAAGGCATGTGATTCAATACCTCGCAAGGAAATGCTATTAACATTGGTAAGCTTGGATATTTTATTTATTTAGTTTTATTTTAGTTTGTTTACTGAGGTAGTACACTGATCACTATAGACCATTTGCAGGCACAGCCCGGGTGAAGAAATTCACAAAAAAGGAAAATTGATCAAATTCACAAGCACAATCGAATTACAGAAGGCAGATAATCCCATAGACGTTTGATTCTTCTTCTTCTTTTCCCGGTTAGGGGTTGCCACAGCAGATCACCTGTCCGCTCATGATTGGCAGTGGAGTTTTACTGTGTTGAGTTGCCAGCCCAATGCCCAACCTTCTACAGAAGGCACACACATGCATGAACTCATGCCTAGGGCCAATTTAGAGTGTCCAATCCACCTACAGCATGTCTTTGGGATGTGGGTGGAAACTGGAGCACCCGGAGGAAGCCCACACAACCACAGGGAGGACATGCAGACTCTGTATTGATAAATTTAGATGGTACAAAGCTAAACCCCTAGAGAACAATGCAAGCATCTCATTGTCAAAATGAACATCACTAAAATTATACAAACTGAAATCACCAGAGTCATTTTTGATGATACCTACAAGAGGTGAAAACTGGTTGTTCAATTGAGTGGTAATATCTTTCGTCATACTAAGATTAAAGCTATTATGCATTGTCCCAATGTCAAAATAACAACCATTACTTGAGTCATAATCGATGATGGAATCATCACCGATATCCACCCCATCTTTATCTAGGGTATCACAAGTGAGCTGGCCAGATGTTCCTAGTTGTTGGCCCACCTCGGCATAAATCTCTGTTGGTATTGACCCTTGTTCTTGGGTCTGGTGCCTAAAAAAGAAGAAGAGGTAGGGGCAGTTGGAACAGGAGCTAAAGTAACACGCTGGTTCATATTGTTGGAATTATTCCTTGAATGGAAGTTGTTACTGCTCCTTAATCTCTGACTCCAAGGCGTACTAGTGTGTACATTATTAAGATTACGTTGGTCGAGCCTCTCACCACAATTATGTATCACATCGACCATACCTGTGTTGCCAGTGTCGTAAGGCTCGACAGGTGTTGTTTCAACATTGTTGACAGAATTGGTATTAGAACCGAACTGAAACAGTCCGTTTCTCCAAACCTGTCCATTTGGTGGCTTAGGATATGCCACACCAGTTCTATATGCTTCCGAGTCCCTACTCAGTTTTTTTAACTTTTGTTGAAATAATTTAGACATATGGTCATCAATACTGTCAAAAGTTCTTTCATATTCAAACCTGTATCTGTTGAATTGTATGTCAGAAGTGATAGAGTTATTTAACAATACCATATGTTGGGATAGTTCATCAATCCAACAATTATAGTGTTTAATAAACACAGACAATAGTTCCAAACCTTGGTTATCAAATAGTGCAACTAGCTCCAAGTAAAAGGCAGACCCAGCTTCAAGTCCTGTAGGATAAGACGAACGCCTCAATCCTTTCGGTATAATTTTCCGTATGAGACATTCGTTAAAATAAGTTACTTCAAGTTGTAACTTTTTAAGCTTTAAAAGACAGGCATCAAACTCCTTTAATTTACAAGCAATGCTCCCATTAGTCGGATTATTACCACTATTAATCAGTAGATCTTGACTTGAACTAGCTGGTAAGTTTAAATTGACTGTATCTGTTAAGCAAAACAAGTTATCAAGCCAAACTGGTTTAATACCAGTACAGTTATTGTTGTTACCTTGTTGTTCTGCCAATACTGGAGCCGATGGATGGTGTGGCTGAAAATAAACACGATCGTTTTGTGGCAGCTGTAATGTCTGCGTTGTCTGTTTTGGATGAAGTATTTGCGTTTTATTAATCAGCTGAGCTGGCTGAAGTACTTGAGTTGTTTGCAGGGCTGGCTGAAATACTTGAGTTGTTTGCAGTCCATCCGCTTCAACCTCCGCCAATTCCACAGAACTCGTATTAGGGTTAGGTGCGACACTGTCACGGATAGATGTACTTTGTAGGGTAGGTTCAATATTTGCATGAGTTAGACCACAAGGACTGGAAGATTTACCTTGTCGTTCCACACGAGTAGGGGATAACACGTCAGTTCCTGCTGTAGACTTACCACCATCATAGTTACGTAACTGTCCACCGAGATGGATTAGTGCAGACTGATAGTTGTTAGAACATGCTTGTCCGCTAATGGGATTCACTACCTGCTGGATTTTCAATAGTATTGATTCAACAGATTTAGTATGTACTTCACGGAACTCACGGTTTACACAGTTCTCGGCATCGATCATATTTAGTCTTTGATGCAGGCACTCCAACTTCTGGTTGATTTTATCTAATATGTTACCGACGGCCGGGTGTTTCTCCACATCCAATAAGTCGGCAGTAACAGCAACAGGTGTGCTTTGTTTGAATATAGCCGGAGTATCCTCCGGTGCAAAAGTATCCGGTACGCTGGCTTTACGAGAAGCCATAATCCAACAAAAACCAAAAACCAAAACGGCAACCAAACTGATAATATAGGAAAACAAACGTAAACCAGCGACCTTAACCAAAAGTAGATCTTTACTGAAAGTAACCAAAGCGCTTTTCGACAAGCCCAATGCCTGCCTTCTTCAAAGGATGTAAAACAACAAGTCACAATCACATTATATACAGTCATAAATTACACAATTAGTCAATTAACTAATTAATTTAAAAAGTGTATCTTTAAAAAGGTTTGTTCTTTAAAAACACACTAGTGAGCAGCCTGCATCAACATACTGTCAATAATCAATAATAGTGATAATGGTATAACCATAAAATAAGACCTACATACAACTAAATAATATAGAAAATGTATATATAATAATAACCTAAATAGAATAAAATAAAATAAAATAGAATAGGGGACAAATTTATATACAAAAGATGCATGTTCTATTACCATATCATCTTGTAAGATTTTTTAGTTTCAAAATACTGGCAATTGAACAGGTGTCGTTTAATCCGGGATGCCTATAAGCATACAGTCTCACCTGCCAAATTAACTCTGCCTCTTCTAATTTTAGTGGTCTAGGCCCTCCCTCTGGTCTATAGGGATGTGATCTATCGCCATGAACTTGAAACTATGATTAGGGTACACACTAATATGCTTGGCTAGAGCATTTTCCATTTTCAACTTTTGATAGCGTATGTGTGTTCATATATCGTTCCTCAGCCTTCTCACAGTTTTACCTATGTAGAAGGCTGGGCATGATTTACATCTTGCCAAGTATATCACATATGTTGTGTTACAATTCAATTTAAAAGCTATCTTGTATGTATAATTACATATACTAAAATGTGTCCCTTCCTCAATAAATCTACAATAGTTACAATTCTGGCATTTATGCATACCTGCATTTCACCAGACCAGAAGGTTTAAACTTCCAAAATATTCTTCATATTTTTACCCTCTTGTAAACCACTCGTGGTTGGTACCCACTTTTTCATAAATGTCAGGATACATTTTAAATAATTCCCAGTTTTTTAAAATGATATCCTTACACAAACCACTATTCAAATTAAAGGTGGTAATGAATGAACATGTTAAAGAAGACTCATCCACAGCCTCAAAGGCTGTCTCCCCAGCTAAAGATGTATTCTTGTCAACAATAGTTTCTAGTATCTCAACCAAGTTAGTATTGTAAGTGCCAACTGTGCTGTCAACTACCACTGTTTCAATACAAGTATCAACGTTAACTGGAATAGTTGTATTTGACCCTGTGTGTGTAACTATAGGTAGCAAGGGTGTATACAACCTATCCAAGCGTTTGTCAGTTACTTCTTGAATCAGCTCATCCAACAGACTGACAGGATAACCCCTTGCTATGAACATATTCCTCAAGTTTAAACACTCCTCGCAGAAGTCCTCATATAATGTGATCATTCTTGCAGCACGTACCAGTTGTCCCTTAACCACAGATCTTTTTAGTTTGTTTACTGAGGTAGTACACTGATCACTATAGACCATTTGCAGGCACAGCCCGGGTGAAGAAATTCACAAAAAAGGAAAATTGATCAAATTCACAAGCACAATCGAATTACAGAAGGCAGATAATCCCATAGACATTTGATTATTCTTCTTTTCCCGGTTAGGGGTCACCACAGCGGATCACCTGTCCGCTCATGATTAGCAGTGGAGTTTTACTGTGTTGAGTTGCCAGCCCAATGCCCAACCTTCTACAGAAGGCACACACATGCATGAACTCATGCCTAGGGCCAATTTAGAGTGTCCAATCCACCTACAGCATGTCTTTGGGATGTGGGTGGAAACTGGAGCACCCGGAGGAAGCCCACACAACCACAGGGAGGACATGCAGACTCTGCACAGAAGGCACCCCAGCCAAGGATTCAAATGGAGAACGTCTTGCTGTGAGGCGGCAATGCTAACCGCTGCACCACCGCGGCCACCCCCCCATAGACATTTGATACAATATGTAGATAATATTAGCAGAGTATAAAATCAAATGTGAATTAACTTTAGTAGTAAATATGAGAGGAAGCAGCAGCTGAGAACAGAGGATCAAAGTAGAAGTGATGCAGGTGAGGAGGGAGTTAGGTTGTGTTGCCAGTGGAAAAGCACTTTCAGTCAGATTTTTGATGAAGGTGTCTTTTCAGTTGAGCTCTGAAGGTGAGGAAAGAAGAGACTTCTTTAAGGTGAAGGAGGAGGGACTGCCAGAGTTTGAGTGCAACAATGAGAAGGAATGGTCAGAACAGTGCAGTTTAGTTTGGGATGCTGGGAGTGAAACAGTTAATTGGCAGAGGTCGCAGAGATTGTAGGGGATAGTTTTATTATGGAGTTTGGCTGCAAGAGATGGGAAGGCACCTGGTTGAAGTAGTTTTAATACAAGACACCCTAGGTGTATCTCAACTCTGTAGGAGACTGGTGGCCTTTTGGTCTTGGAGGGAGTGATACAGTGGTGTTCCTGGATGGAGGAATTAGAAATAAATAGGCAGATTTTGTTTTCAATTGACTTTAGAGTGGCTGTGGTTTTTGTAGAAGCCATGGCTATGTTGGGGAGACCATATTCAAGTTGAGCAATGAGGACCCTTTTGCCTATTGCAGCTCAAGCTGTTCTGGAGAGAAAGATAAGTATTTTCTAGGACCATAATTAAAGAAAACTGACCTTTTTCGATATTTTCAGTGTGGCTAAGGAAGTTAAGTGACCGCTCTAGCCATAAACCTAAGTACTTAAAGGATGTGGTTGTTTCTATTGAATGACCATTGATATATGTGTGAGGATATTAGAAATTGTTATCTATGCTAGCATGACAGGCTGAAGTTTTCTAAATTGTAAATAATTGTAAATTAGGTCTATATTATCTTGCCAAAAGCTGTTTCCAGCGAATACAGCAAGATCAAACCTCAAACTGTGAAAACCCACTACACAAATGGCCAGGTCACCATTTTTTTTCCTAGGGAAGAAAATTGGTGGACCAACTAAACACCACAGACCATGTGGGGGGCTGTGCCACCCACACCCATCAAAAATAAATATACCAACTCCGAGATTGCACTACAGTTGGGCAAATGGCAATTTCATGGCAACTGGTGACCTGGCCATTCGCTTTAGTGGGTTTTTGTGGTTTGAAGTTCGATCTTGCCGTAGTTGCTGGAAACAGCTTTTGGCAAGATAATATAGACCCTTGTAAATTACCCTGTGCTACATATGCCAGCAGGACTATCTATAATTTTATAAATATGTTTATGTCTTTTGATTACCACTCTGATTTATGGAAGATGTTTGAATTTTAAGCAGTGTTCTTCTGGCTGACCCAATGTACATGTTTTTTAAAGAGAATTCTAAATGTATGTTATGCCAGAGTCAGCTGACCTAGATGTGTTGTCATTGTGTGCCAGAGCTGGAAGAATAGAATCATCACTGTAGCTGTTTGTTTACTTTTCAAAGTGTGATACGAGAGAGTATAATTCTCATAGCAGCTTCTTGTTACTTTTAAAAAATCAGCTATAAAAGCAGGTTCTGAGTCATTGTTCAGTTTGGTTTTCCAGAGTTGTTACACAGTAGTAGTCCAGTTGTTTCCAGAGTAGTTGTTCCAGTCACTGAGGACAAACAACAGTCTGGAGTTTGGACATAATTCCTCATCTTGCCTTGCAGAAGTAAGAGTATAATCTTGTCTTGCTGTGTTATTTAGATTAGATTGAAACAGTTAATCTTCAGATAGTCAGTGAACAACAGCTAGTTAGTTAGAGGTTTTCTAAAATCAGTGTGAGATTTATCCTACATTATTATTTTCATATTACCTGTGTGAGAAACTGTTGTTTATTGGAATCAATTATTCAGTATTTACATGTTTTAAATCCTTTTATTTATTAATACATGTTTTACTACCTCTCATGGTGGCTGGTTATTTAGTGAATATTTTAATAACTTCAGAGTGTTTATGCTTATTGTGATAACACCAGGGCCAATCCAAAAAGCCTTACTGTTTGGTATACATGCTACAACTTGTTTCAATGTATATTTTACTCAATATAATTCAACACCCCTTTTGAATGGTATTGTGGTATTTCACTGGTGGCAGCCAAATACACAGCAGGTAAATCTGTATCAGTCTTTCCCAAGAATGTGTGCATGTGTGAATATCAGACATTTAAGAGTGAGTGTGCCAGATACCTAGAACTGGGACACAGTGCTCTGCAATGGTTAGTGCGGAGACTCATTTGGGGACCTGGAGTGAAACATATAGTCCAGTCACAGGTTTGCAACATGTTCCTGGTGTACTCTTAGTGGAAATTGTGTATTTCTATCCCTGTTTTTAGTGACCCTCCTTTACTAGAGACAGTGGTGAGACTGAGACTCCTTAGTTACTGCCCCATGGAAAAGAGGGCTCATCACATCTGCAATATCGAGATATTTAGGAGTCTTTTTGGGATTTTGTGAGGTTTCAAATATCATTTTTGTTTTAGAGGAGTTTAATAGTAGCTTGTGGTTGCTTAGTCAACAATTAAGGAACTGAAGGTCAGAAAAGAAGCTGGGTTTGAATAGATGAATATGAGGAACTAGATGTGCATGAAGAGTAATACGAAGCTTAGGAAGATCAGAAGGCAGCTTATTAATAAAGACTGAAAACAAAAGAGGACAGAGTATGGATTCTTTGGGTACTTCTGTGGTAAGGGGTGCTGGTGGTGATAGGCATGGACTTAATTTTACTCTGAAATATCTTTTTTATAAGAAATGCAAGAACTAGATAATAGTGTTAGGACTAACCCCAACTTCTTGGAGGGAGTGAAGGAGCAGGAAGTGATCAGTTAGATGAAAAGCTTTGGTAAGGTCAATGAAGAGAGCCCCTGAAAGGTTTCCTTTATCCATGTTGACAAGG
This sequence comes from Protopterus annectens, assembly GCF_019279795.1. Lineage (NCBI taxonomy): Eukaryota > Metazoa > Chordata > Ceratodontiformes > Protopteridae > Protopterus > Protopterus annectens. Next base: position 1,049,293,212 of record NC_056733.1, read on the forward strand.
ATTCATTCTGTAAGTGACTATACTGCAGTCATTGTGCTCCAGCCAGCACAGGATCTATGCTAGTTTAAGAGTGAGGTGGTGGTACTGTTGGAAGTAAGTGGACAGTTGGTTGTAGATTAGTTTTTCAAGTACTTTCCCAAGTGTAGGGAGGATGCAGACAGGGCAGAAGTTGAAGGTATTTTCTGCCTGAGGCTGTTTGGGAAGGGGTTTAAACATTGTATTTTGAATTAAACAGAGGTAAAAAATATTATATTAATTATGAAATATGTTGAAGAGGTGTGGCAAGAAAGTGTTTGTAGAGGCTACAATGCCTTCCACATGTTCAGACCTCAAAATGAGTGTGAAAGAACCAAAAGTGGAAGTGATCCATTTTCAACCCTTTACCCTGATCCTGGGTGACTTTAACTTCCAAAACATAGACTGGAAGATCTACTCATGCCAGAACACAAATGCTCAGAGATTCCACGAATTTGTCAATGCAAATACCTTGGAACAGCCAGTCGATATCCCCACAAGGGGTGAAAATTTCTTGGACTTGTTATTAACTAACATGAGTAACCACTGCAGCATCCCTATAGTATTATCCTCCCTGGTAAGATCCAACCACAAAGTGGTCACTTTCAAAGTCACCATCTCCCCCCCCCCCCGTAGCTAGGATCAGACATAAAAAATTCTCCTGAGGGATGGTATAAACAGGTTCACAGCCCCCTCCCCCTCTGTAGGAACTGGCGCCAATATCCAAAACTACACCAAAGCACTATACAAGCATTTATATAGATGCATGGAATCAGAAATACCAGACAGAACTAAATCATCCTCCACAAGGAAGAGTAAACCTGTCTGGTGGACATCTGTAATAAATAAACTCTATAACAAAAGGAAAAAAATTGCTGTCCAAGACCAAGAAGGAGCAGGTGCCCAATTGGAAGTGATGTATCCTTAGTCTGAACAAGCAAATAAGAGCACTAGTGAAATCTTCCAAGGCAAACTTCGAGTCCAAATTAGTCACATCTACTACAGACAATCATAAGGCCTTCTTCACATATTTCCGCATTCTCAAAGGAAGTACCCAGATCTGTTCAGAACTGGTGGTCAAGGACACCACATATACAAATGCCGTAGATATAGCAAACTTGCTGGCTGACAGATTCAGCAAAAACTTTACCCCTCTGTCCCCATCACTAAATCAGGACATCCCCAGTACCTGCCCCATTCCCCTTATATCTAGTGAACAAGGCAAACAGCAACAAGGAGAAAATCAGTCCCAATGCAGAAAAAAGCAGGTTAAAATACTTGAGAAACAACAATAGGACAATCACGGCAAAACACATATATATTTTTATTTCGTATCTGTTTACTGCTTGTTGTTTAATAAATATATGTTTGTTGCCATGGTTGTCCCTTTGTTGTTTCACAAGTATATCTAGGGAACAGGTCATCACTGCTCTCTCAAAGGCAAAACATACAGCTTACATGGGACCTGATAACATCTCAGGGTACATCCTACATGAACCCAGGTAGGAAATTCCAGCACCATTAGGCACCCTATTCAACCAAAGCCTGAGTACTGGCTTCATCCCAACTGAGTGGAGGACAGCCACTGTCATCCCTTTACACAAAGGTCACTCATCCACTGATCTGGGAAATTATAGACCCATCAGCCTAACTAACCTGATCTGAAAGGCTATGAAATGGATTATCAGTGACCTCATTAACAAGGACATTGGCAACCTCCAAACACTTGATTCCACACAGTTTGGCTTCATCAAGGGGAGGTCATGTCTGCTAAATTTGATTGACTTCTTTGAGACAGTCACCAAAGCTATGGATGAGGGGGAGATGGTGCCACCACCTACCTTGACCGGCCAAAGCCTTTGAAACTATTCTCCACTCAGGCATAATAGATAAACTCTCTCAACTAGGCATCAATCCATATGCTACCAGATGGGTAGCAAACTGGCTCACTGATAGAACACATGTAGTCAAAATAGGAGAAGCCACCTCAAGCAGTAGACCTGTAACAAGCGGTGTATCCCAGGGGTCGATCTTGGAGCCTCTGTTATTTGGGATATACTTTTCAGAGGTGGAGGCCAAAACCAGTGGGCTATGGCTGACCAAGTCCCCAGATGACTGCAAGCTGGGTGCTGTCATCAATTCCCCAAGTGATTTGGATATCCTCCAAGAGGGTCTCACTCAGACAAATGACTAGTGCCAGAAACATGGCCTCAAGCTGAATACCAAAAAATGCATCATCATCCCCTTTGGGGAGAGTGACGTCCACACAAATTATCATATTAATAACAATGTTCTAAGCACTCAATCAGTCATGAGGGATTTGGGCACCCAGGTTGATAGCAACCTGACTGACTTTTGACCACCATGTTGCTTCCATTGTACAGAAAGCCTTCTGCATGGCCCATCTCATAAGTAAAGGTATGTCATCCAGGGACAAAGAGGTCATAACATCCCTGTATTCTTCCCTTATAAGGCCCATTATTTAGTACAATGCCCTTTTCGGCATGTACCTCGCAAAGCACATGCAGCAGCTGGAGAGACCACAGAGGTTCCTCACCAGGAGAATTCAGGACCTCAAACATCTACCATACACAGATAGGCTAAAAGCCGTATCCCTCTGCTCAGTTTCATACAGACTTCTCAGAGGTGACCTCTGTCTGGCATGCAAGATGATCATGGACCCCACCTTGATGGGACTGCAGCATATCCGCAAGTCAAGTTCCACTGGAGTAACCCACATGCTCGGCCTCAACCTGGTCTGTGACATCAACAATACTTGTTGACTGGACAGATTTGTGTCCCAGAGATTCCCCCATCTATGGAATAGACTCCCTTTCCACATCAAGCAGAGTTCCTCTTTACCCCTTTTTAACTGCAACCTAGATAACTGGATGGGAAACAGAAAATATACCCCTGGGATTCCACCCATGTCCCTGCTGGATAGGGGCATCGGGTGCTGATTTGTCTAAACATGGGCTAAACTCTTGGCAAGGCTTATAAGGGCCTCAGGGCCAATAGCCTAGTAACCTCCTATGATCCTATGATCCATTAAATCCAAATACACTTTGAGACTGGTTAAAGAATAAGCCTCTCTTGAGCTACTCTAGGTCCAAATAACTATAAATAAAAAACTCTACCACATCACTGCTAGCTGCAGGTCCCCAACCATTAACCATAAGAAGCACACCACCTGCCTGGCCTTGCTTGAGTCACTATACAGCCAAACACCTAGGTCATAAGAAATTTCAACTATCTTTCTATTGAGTGGGTGATGTACACAAACACAAACTCAATTCCTCTGAGGTATCCGGACTTTGTCAATACAAATGCTCTAGAACAGATAGTCTGACCCCACAAAGGGCTCAGATTTTCTGAACTTCATACTCACCAGTATGGGGAGGGGGAGTCACTACACTATCCCTTGTGTTCTGCCCTCCCAAGTAAGATCAGACCATAAAAATATTTCATTTGTAATAACAATCAGACCTGACACCTCCATAGGAGAAATAAAAATGAGAAATTTCTCTAAAACAAACTATAGCCTATTAATCGATGGATTGAAAATTTTCAACCCCCCCAACCCCACCCTGCTAACACAGGCAACAATGACTCCTTTGCAGAGGAGTACCAAAATGCCCTGTATAACTACTTAAACAACTGTCTTGACTCTGCTCTACGTGGCTGGATCAAAACCAAGACCTCCCATAAAAACAAGCCACCCTGTTGGTCCTTGAGTATAAACAGGTTGCAAAACAAAAGGAAGAAACTGATATCTAAGAACAAGAGGGAACTTAGTCAGCAGGGAAGAATATCCTCCACAGCTTGATCAGGCAAATCAAATATCTGGCAAAGTCTTCTAAAGCTAGCTATGAGGCTAAATTAGCTTCCCTAGCTAAAAACAGTCATAAGACATTCTTTAGCTATGTCCAAAATATAAAAGGGAATACCCAGCTATGAGCTGAACTCATAGTGGACAGTATCACTCACATCTGGCCTTGAGGAAATTGCCAACCTGTTAGCTGTTAGGTTTGGTGCAAACGTCACCCCATGTTCCCATCAACCATACCTGTCCTCTCCTCAGTATCTGAAATGAGCAGTTCATATCTGCACTCTCCAAGGCCAAAAACACGGCATCTATGGAACCAGAGAATATCCCAGGCTACTTACTAGACAACCTAAAACATGACCTAGTGGATCAACTTGGCACTCTCTTTAACCATAGCCTGAGCAGTGGCTTGGTTCCTCTATAGTGGAAAAGAGCAACTGTAACCCCCTCTGTACAAGAGAGGTCCATCAACTGACCCTAAGAACTATAGACTCACAAGCTTAACCAGCCTTATCTGCAAGGCCATGGAAATAATCATCATGGACCTTACCAACAAGGACATAGGAAACCTTCAAACTCTTGATCTGAACCAGTTCGGCTTCATTAAAGGTAGATTATGCTTACTAAACCTGGTGGACTTCTTTGAAACCTTTATCACCAAAGCACTGGATGAAGGTAAAGCAGTACAACCCACCTATCTTGAGTTAACCAAGGCTTTCAACACAATCTCCCACTTAAATATCATTGAGAAACTCTCCCAGCTTGGGATTAACCTATATGTCTCTATATGAGTAGCCAACTGTCTCACCAACAGAACTCATACTGTCAAATTTGGGGATTCTACACACACACACACACACACACACACACACACACACACACACACACACACGCACACACACACACACACACACACACACACACGCGCACACACACACACACACACACACACACACACACACACACACACACACACACTAGCACACATGCACAAATGCACACACGTGCGCGCACACACACACACACACTCACACACACACGCTTGCACACACGCACACACAGCAACATTCTTTAGGGTGAGGAATGTTCGTAGAGGGTGGAGTTTCTTGTTCAGACTCCTAGCACTGAGCAGTAACACCTTTAGATTTTCTTTTGATTTGCAAGGTCGGAAGTATTTTCAGTTTGGCATTGCGTAAAAAGGCACTATGTGGGGAGGACGATGTTTTAGCTAATTTTCAAAAGCCTAGAGGGGAGAGGTGCAGACCATCCCTGCAAAAGCAATGGGATCTGTTGATTGTCTGTCCATGCTGACAAATATTGCACTTCCTTAGAATTACATCAGAAAGTAAGACAATTATTTAAGTCAGTTATCATCTGTTTGCACTGTGGCATCATCCTTGAAGAAGGTAGAATGCTGCTGACTGCTAAGCTCATACCAACGTGGGACACATATTCCAAAAGCTCCATGATGTCACTCTTCATATAATCTAGGAAGGTACTTCTCAGGTCATTTACATCCACACAATGAATGAGTCTTACTGATACTTATGGCCCAGTGACCAGAGTGTCTGAGTAATGTGGTGGATCCTGGCCCCTGATAAGCAACCGACAGTGGCTTTCTCCGTACTCAGCCTAGTGAATGGTACATCAGTGTGTCTCATAGTGAAGTCTCCGCTAACCAGATTTTTGGATTCTGTGGTGGCTTGTCTTATGGGCTTAGATGTAGAGGCTCCTTGTGATGTGGCAGTATGTGCTGATGTGGGTGTTCTTTTGAAAGACTATATTTGTTATGTGCCCTTCATCTAGGAGGACTTGGTGTTTAGGAAAGTTACATTTAAGTGCCTCAGCATTTGTAGGTCTATGTGTCTGCTCTGTGCTGTGTGATGAGTCCAGAGTGTGAATTACTGACAACCTCATTTACATTATGAGTGTTTTTATGTGAGAACTTTGTATTCAGTGACCTGTATAAGTACATGTCTCACATACCTTATCAGTTTGTTTGAGAATTATCTGTTTCTCAGTAAACATGAGGCAATTTCTCCATTGTCTCAGGATGCCCCTAACCACCAGGTTGGTAACAGAAGTAGTGGGAAAGTACATATCCATGGCAACAGACTTTTTTTATTGATTAGATAATTACTGTGCAAATATTGAGTACAGTCAGGAGTGTCTGATTGCAACTCTGGGGGCAGTGCTTGTCACTGAGCAAACTAGTTGCCCTGTGTACAAGAAAATATTGGTGAAATTTACAGAGTGCTTTTACAGGAAAAAAGTCAGGTCAAAGTGCCTGCATCATTACAAGGCATTGCCAAACACTTGAGGGGAAAATAATATAGTAGAGGCTGGCAATTTTTTTTATTTTACATTTATTTACCGGGAGAGTCTGAGTGAGGATAAAACTCTTTTTCAGTGGAGGACCGGGGAGAAAAGCTCCATTGTTAGTAGACAATTTTGTTAGCAGAAGAAAATCATATAATACAAATACAATGAAGATGAAATAGTAACAAGCATTCATACTAGTAAAAGACTAAAACAGAATAAGTTGATTGGGAGACAGAACCCTATGATCTTAGGTATCAATGCTTCCAGAAGGCAGTTTATACAATAGTAGGAGGTGATATTGTGAACAATGAGTACAGTTAGGATACTTAGTCGTATATGCAGGTAACGTAGCAAACTGGAGAATTAATGTCTACTAGATATTAACAGTGAGAAGAGGAAATAAACAAAAGTAGTCATATGACTTAAATTCAATGCTCATTACATAAGCTATTACAATTTTAAAATCAGCTAGTTCCATGGTATGGGCTACCCATTCCCACTAGATGTACAAGTCCAGGAATTGGTAAGATGGGCTTTAATGTGATGCTTGAAGTTTTTCAAACTGGTTATAATTCTGATTTTGAGTGGGAAGACATTCCACAGTTTAGCAATGTAGTAGGAGTATAGGTATAAGTATTTAGGGAGATATTCTGAACTTAGGTTAGACAGACCCAGGATTCAGCAAGTTCTGCATGGTGTGCAGGAATAGTGTAGTAGCTGCTGGAGGCAATATGGCTGCCGAGAGATCCAGGAACAAGCTCCCGGGACGTGCATGAGCGCTCCTGCACTATTCTTGCATGGACATAGCTCCTGTATGCAAATTACCCCATTTGCAGGTAAAAAACATGCAAAAGAAGGTGAATTTGCGATCCAGCAAACTGGCAGCTGGCCGTGCAGGACTAGTGTAATCTGCAGAAATGTACTCGGTTAGTAACTGAGTACATTTCTGCAAACTGCAGAACAGAGACATGACAGCTCCAAATAAAGGGTGTATATAATGTGTAAAGCATGCCAATGGCCAAATATATGGCCATTGGCATGGAAAACAGCTGCAAAAAAAAATAACTTGTATTTTTTTTTTTTTGGCCAATTTTGGCTGTTTAAGCATAGGGCAGCTGCGTGCAAATGGGATCGGCCCGAAAATTAAATAAAAACCTTGAAAAAATCATTCTATCCAAAATCACAATTTTGCCATTATACTCAAAGGCAGACAGATGACAACATGGCCAGTAAATAGTGGTTGCTAAGGGGGAAGGCTCAGTGTCAGACTTGTAACTAGGCATTAGCAGGCAATCCTATGCAAATGAGGGGAATGATACAGAATCCCAGATTCCCCCTCATGGCTAGACTGCACCCAACCGTGTAGGTGCAGGAAGACCATGGTGCAAGCCTAACAGCTAGCTGATATCATAGAGGGATGTGCAGGCATACTGTAAGCTTACTGGAGCCCTGTGGCTCGGGTTTGCCCTTAGCTTAGCAGAGCTAAGCAAGGAGGTGTGTCTGAACCTGCCACCTAAGCGGGTGTGCGTGCCTTGTGCCATGTTTTAAAGGGAAAAAAAAAGTAAACCAGGAAATAGCAGCAATGTGCACATCTGAATACTGTGTCTGCGCGGCGCACCCCAGTGCTTAAACAGGAAGGCAATGGGAAGGGAAAACAGCAGTAAGAAGGTAATCAAGGAGAACTAACATAGCTGGCAGGTGAAATGTATCAGAATCAGCCAATTACACAGGCAGCAGACCAGCCCAGCATACTACTATAAACTATGCAAACACCTTTCCCTCTGTTTTTTCCCACAAACTCTACACCACTGGTGTACACAAGCGGGGAAGTTTTACGAAACAAAAGCAACAAAATGATAGGGGTTGCAGCAGCTATCATAAATCAACATGTGGAAGAGGCTGAGGGTGGTGAGGATGAGAATGCTGATGACCAACCCACAGTGAGGAGAAGGAAAAGACTGTACAGATCCAGGATAACCTACCAGGGGCTACATGAGCTGGAGATAGTGGAGTGCTATAGGGTGGACAGGGACCTCCTACAGCAAATTATTGAGCTGTGCCAGCCACACCTCACACACAAAACCAACAGAGGGAAACCCATCCCAGTGGATATCAAGGTATGTGTAGGCCGAAGAATACTAGCTACTGGTACCTTCCAAAGGCCAACTGGGGATAGCATGGGGATCTCACAGGCATCAGCATCCGGGGTACTCCACCAGTTCCTGGATCCCATATCAGCACATGCCGGTGAGCACGTATATTTCAACAACAGCTGTGAGGTGTTGACCAGCAATATGGGTTTCTTCCACCAAATAGCAGAATACCCTGAGGTAGTGGGTGCTATAGACTGCATGCACATACACATCAAAGAACCACCTGGTGAGTGGGGTAGGATCTACATAAACTGCAAGGGCTTCCCCTCTATCAACTGCCATGTCTGTGCGATGCCCAGGGCATTATAATGAATGTGTGTGCTGGCTGCCCTGGAAGCTATCACGACTCCCACATCTGGCATATGATGCAGCTGTACCAGAGATTTGCCAATCGGGACATCCCTTATGGCTACCTAGTGGGGGATACTGGTTACGCACTGGAGCTGTGACTGATGACATCCATCAGAAATGTGCACACACCCACACAAGAACTCCATAATGAGGCATACGCACAGACAAGAATCATAATAGATTGTGTGTTTGGGATGCTCGAGTCACAGTTCCGGTGCCTGGACATATCCCGTGAAGCCTCGCAGTACTCACCAGCTACATGTACCCAAATTGTCATCGTATGTGCCATGCTACACAATATGATCCTGCAGAAACAGCTGCAGCAGGAACAGCACAGGGCAGGGACACACAGCCCCCCCACCATTGCCAAGGCTTGCAGAGGCACGGAGTGACATGGAGGAGGAACAACCTGAGCCTGTCCCAGTAGGCAGAAGGAGGCATGCCCAGTATGCCCAGGCTGTGTCAAAGAGACAACTCATAGCACATACACTGACATGGTAGGAACCCAGGAATTACACCTCTTTCTGACTCACACATACAGTAAAAGGGATGCCAAACATGACACTACCTGTGATTAACCATGTATAGGGAGTGTACTATGTGCATCTGACATAGTAAGCCCTCCAGCACCATCCTCAATACTGACACATCCACAAGGTAACTCACTTTCCCTATCAATTGCCGGATGGAGTAGTATGTTTTGTTACTTGTATCTATGGTATGGATGTGAGCATGCAAGGGAATCGGGCAGCTGAATGGGATGCCAGCAGATAGTAGACACCTATAGTGGCAGCATGAAATCTGTAACAAATACTGGTGTCACCATAGTAGCCAGTACTAGACAAGGTGACAAAACTTACTGCAGGAAATGTGGTGGGCCAAATGTGTGTCCATAGGACACACACATGCCAGTCAGGGAGGCTCACATACCCAACAACAGTCTCAGCCAGCAGGACAGACAAACACAAACAAAGGCTGTGCTAAGGCCTCTGATTGATGGCTATGGAGAACAGCCCCCCTCCAGACTTACACAGACAGACTACAACAGGTCAGGCAGTGGGATGTTAGTTCTGAAGGGTAAGAAGTCTGAAACTGAAATGTAGATCAATCAAACCTAAAAACTGTAGTAACTGATATGCCTCTACTCAGCATGATAGGTCAGAGTACAGAATGAAATGGAGTACCTGAAATACAAGTACAGTCATAGCAAATGTGTACAAGTGTCAGGTGTGCCCCCCCCCAATCTTATGTAGAAATGTAGTAACATGTATGTGGTATAATAACAGTGGAGCACAGATTACCTGAGCTGACCAAAATAGCAGGATAGATTGTAGCATGTGTATAATATGCAGGGTTGTGTGTGTTAGGTTAGTATGTGTTGTATATTGTGTGAGAGTGGTCAGTATGTAGGCATGGTGAGGCTTGTCCTGGTGGCCATTCACCAGTACTGCTGATGGCAGGGCCAAGTTCTCACAACTGCAGAACCAAACACAATGCATCCCAGCAAAACACATTCCAGCAGTAAGCCATAGTAAATGTTTGGATGTAATATATGTCACCATCTGAAAGATGGACATGGCATGAATGTGGGCCCATACATACAAACAGTACACAGGTGGAAGTACCCCAGACAGACAGTTTATAATATGTTACTGTCAAATGGACACACCTTTGCAATTGTACATACAGGTTAGCAGCACATTAGTTGGATTTGTAGTATGGAATACTGATGTTAGTGGCCAAACACTGGCAGACCACAAAGGTCACAGGTATGATGTATTGAGAAACTGCTGATGTCCTTGCACAAGCCAGCATAAGTGGAATGCCCCATGCATATCTGTGAGTCAGATGCAAGTAGCATCCATAGCACACATGCACCCAACTCACCCCACTATCACCCACAGGTACCTCACAGGCCTTACTCCTGCTGTTGGGAATGAGTACAATATGGCTCTCACCTCTGTATGGCAAAAGACAAAGAATGCAGTATGCAGAAGTGGTGTTCCATGCAGGTGTGTCCCTAGCTGTAAGCAGCACCTTGCCAGCATCCACACCACTGGATCAATAATGACAGAAAGTATTGGCATTAACACCTTACACACCTACCCTGTCACCCCAGGGGAATATAGTGTCTTGCAGTCTGGGACTGTAGGAGTGACACAATGCAACGGCCTGCTACGGTTGGCCTGCATCACTACCAAATTCCCTACAGTCCTCTGCCAAGGGCCTGTGTCACACCCATACTGCTAATGTATGTTATGTCATGGACTCCCAAATAACAACATAACACAGCCCACAGAACCCAAATGCAAGACCATGTCGACAAATCCCAGTAACATGTCCACCATGTCCTACTGCATGAACTGTGGACCAACACCAAATTACTGCTTGGATGAGGTGATAACTATAGGGAACTTATCAGATAATGTTTGCATAATGTTTGGAAGAGGATAGAATAACGGGGGGGGGGGGGTAGGAGCATGGACGCCATGAAGTGTGTGAAGTCTGAAACTCTGCCATGTGCACATACTATCCCTGCCTGCAAACACAGGAATGGGTGGCTACAAACCTGCCTGTAAACCACAATGTGAAGGGGTAATGACCAGAAATATGACCCCTGCCTCTGGGTAATCTGTGTGAATCTGTACAGCTTTGAGGTATGGCCACAGCAGGATATGGCCATACTGTCACGTCGATGGATGTACAAGCATGGGATCCTCAGCCACCACTGTAGCAAGGTGCTGAACCATTTACACAGACTCATCAGCAAGTGTCTGCAGCTTCCCCTCCAGAATGGCATGATTGTGCAAGAATATGTAGGCTGCAGACCACAATACTGGACACAGCTGCATTCACTCTGTGTTCCCCAGGACATCACTGCAAGAAAATATTTATACCTGACAGAACTTGATGACATAAAACATCACAGTGTAAAACAGTACATTTATTTATTTGTTTGTTTGTTTGCAGTTTGATTACCGGGGAAGTCCACTGGGCAGAACTGACCCATTTTCAGTGGAGGCACAGGGAGAAAAGCTCCAAGATGCATTATACAATTTAGATACAAATGATAGTTAATATTAAAGATCTTATGTAGAATAGTTACTCATAAATGCATTCAATATCATGCATAGTTAACAAATTCATTAAGCTTGAATGTAGATATAGGTACATATGTCTGAATATCTCTGCTAACACCAAGACCATGTAGCAGAAGCACCACAGATACAATTACCTACAGTAACCCACTATCCTTTGCTCATTTTGACTCCATATTGTCAACCAATCTACATATATCCCACAGAAATGGGTTGCTAGCTGTAGGTGTAGAACACAAAAGCCTGCACTGGAGTACAACCTGCCTGGAATGGATTCACACATTCAATACAGAAGGTCATACTGGGCATGATGCTCCCACACTTACAGAAATGAAGACCATGTCTGGCAACAACAGTGGACTATACATATCTGACAGTCACAGATGTTTGTGCACACACTCCTCATTACACACCAGTCATGCTTTGCACACACATTGGATAGGAATACACACATATATCCAAGGACAACACACTATAATAGGCCAAAATTACACATACATAGATCTGTGGAAGAGTGTCAGACAGTGACAAAGAGGCTCTCAGCATGAGGCCTGTTCCACCCAGTGCACATCCAATTGGCTAAAACCACATGATGTGCAAATGTCAATCACTGTAGACATTTGCCTCTGGTATCCCTAGCACTATAGTGTCTGTGGTGCTTGTGGTAACAGTGTAACATGACTGTACAAGTCAGTAGTTATCTAGCAGTTGTATACATGTACCTGTGAAATATAAACCAGTGTGTGCCTGACTGCTGTGTGTCTGCTTCCAGATTGATGGGTTATGGCCCATGCACACACACTGCACTCTCCATTGCCCTACTATGGCAAGCCTGCTGATGTCTTCACCTTGAAATACACCTTTGGGGAAAAAGTAGCCCTATAAGCTCTGTGGCATGTGCTGTAACTGTGTAATGCTATAATGTGATGTACTAGTTAGGTAGGAGTTCTAATCCCAGACATGGCAAGTGTTTGTTTGTCTAGGGATCAATGCTTTTGAGGCATTCACTCTCACTACAATTTCAAATGCCGTACTTTGGCAGGGCTGCTGATGTCATTCACTTTGAAATACACCTTTCCAGAAAAAAGCCCACTAATCTCTGTGGCATGTCCTATAATTGTGTAATGCTGTAGTGTCATGTACTAATTAGAGAGAAGTTTTATTCCCAGACATGGCAACTGTAGAACTTTGTGTGTGTTTGTGCAGGGATCAATGTTTTTTTAGGCCATTCACACCCACTACAATTTCAAATGCCCTACTTTGGCAGGGCTGCTGATGTCATTCACTTTGAAATACACCTTTGGGGAAGAAGTATCCCAATAAGCTCGGTGGTGTGTCCTATAACTGCGTAATGCTGTAGTGTGATGTATTAATTAGGATGGAGTTCTATTCACAGACATGGCAACTGTAGAACTTTGTGTGTTTGTCTGTGTAGGCATCAATGCTTTCGAGGCCATTCACGCTGACAACAATTTCCGTTGCCCTACTTTGGCAAGCCTGCTGATGTCATTCACTTTGAAATACACCTTTGGGGAAAAAGTAGCCCGATAATCTCTGTGGAATGTGTTATAACTGTGCAATACTGTAGTGTGATGTACTAGTTAGGTGGGAGTTTTAATCCCAAACATGGCGACTGTGAGACTTGGCGTATGTGTGTGTGTGTGTGTGTGTGTGTGTGTGTGTGTGTGTGTGTGTGTGTGTGTGTGTGTGTGTGTGTGTGTGTGTGTGTGCTTGTCATACATATTCTGTGTAGAAGCAAGTGTGTAATAAAAGGACTCATTGTGAAGTGGGTCTTTCAAATTTCTTATATGGTGAGCCTATTATATGTCACAGTGTCCACCTTACAAGGATAACAGATGTCAAACAGCAGAGAGGCTGGGGTAGACACTCCATACCCCTACATGTGACATCATGGCTTGGGGAGCAATAAAGGCAACCCTTGTATTACCCAGAAAACACTCTCCACCCATGTCTCATACACAAACACACTTGGCTAGGCAACATCCACTGTGTTGGTAGTTCCCTGCATATTGCCCACAGATAGTAACCATGGTGTGACTGCAGTGGACTACAGAGGACATGGCACCCTGCCCCATCCCTACAATAGGCAAATCATTGCATACAGTACTCCTTCACTATGTTCCCCACTGGACACCTGCAACAACTGTAGAGCCAACAAATGTAACCCACAAAGGACATACCATGCCTTATACACATACCCTGTATGGACAGATGCTACTGACACCAGTGAATACCTGCATCATGCTGTCAATGTAGGTGCAGGGTCAACCTGGTGTCCATTGCCAGTACTCACCACATGAGATCAGGAATGGCACATCTGATGATAACAATCTGTCTACACAGCATGCCCCAGACACCCCAGATACACTTCAACATGTCACAGAACATGCATGTGGGATGTGTGCACATCCCAGACACTGTCCATGTTATGGAATATAGAACCCATACATGGCAAGCATGGCACAGCACTGGCCACCCACAATAGTAACCCAGATGACTGGATGGTGAATACAATACCCACCTGTGTTGGAAAATCCAGACACTACACCCCTGAGCCACACTACAGACCATTGTCATGTGGCCTGATGATAAAGTATACCCTTTCCCTAGCCTTGTAGAGCCTTCTGGCACAGTCAACCACAAACACCTGTGAAGCAATGCACCCATGCATGTCAGTACTGGCAAACCTGTGTCTGTGTGTGTGTGTGTGTGTGTGTGTGTGTGTGGAGTATAATGATTTGGATGCCATTCACACTCACTGCACTACACCTCCCATTGGCTTACTGAAGCATGCCTTCTGATGTCAGAAACCTTGACATACCCTTTGCCCATATATCATCCTGATAACCTCTGTGGTGCATGTGATACCTGCATATTACTGTATTGTGGCAAACTAGCTAGTAAGGAAGTCTAATCCTGACCCTGCCAACTGTGATAATGTGTGTGAGTCCCTGAGAGAGTGTGGCTGTGTTGACCTTGACACCTGTTCTTGTGGACAGGCACATGTACTACACCTACCTTATCCCTCCTTTATCACTGTTGCTGATGTCACTCACTGTCAAATATACCTTTGGACAGCTCCCTCACATGTAAGCTCTGTGGTGCATGCAAGAACTGTGTTGACATGTAATAGCAATACATATCAGGCAAGGGTTTGAAACCCTGTACTGATAAGTGTGTGCCACAAACATGCTTAGGTTTTACTCTCCCACCCCCTCCCTGACTTACTTTGTCTCTGTCTGTCTCTCTCACTCCCTCTCTGGTTGATGTGGAGAAGTACACCTGCTTTGCTTAGGCAGCAGCTTGTGTTTTGTAAGTGATGCTCATGATCAGCTGATGGCCTCTGCATGAATTGCAGTCCCCCACTAGTTCATTGCATGTGGAACAGCTGTGGTAACATTCCCATACATTCTCATAGCCAATTACATGGAAACACATTCTTATAACTAGGAACGCCATGTGGGTGTTGGCCCTTGTCATTCACTGTGAGCAGGACTTCATGTCGGTGTTTGTCAACAGCATCACAGATGGTAGTGGGATATACCTCTAACAACACATGCTGTGGAGACAGGACAACAAACAGGAGGGGGATGTTCCAGACATGACTACAGAATGTAAGTGTTGCTCTTCTGCATTTGGAGTAATGTTGGTTTAACAGGGTTTGTGTGGATATGGCTGGTCTACATGATTTAATACCTGTCATGACAGTGTTATGTGTTTGAGGAAACTCCCACCTGTAGGGTTATCTGCAGACTGGCCAGTGTTTGGAGTCTTATGTGTCTTGTGTTATTCACAGATTACCTATTTTAGAACTGCAGAAGCACAGTCTGAGGATTGCAGTCAGTACATGGTGACAGCCATGAGAGTTACTGACTTCATATCCCTCATAGGACATATGTCACAACAAACCATGTTACAACAGTGAATGTATGAGGTTATCACGGCAACATGTTAATATTGGCCCTGTGTGCCTCCAGCCACAAGTCTGTAAACCTTTGTACATATGTCCTGCAGTAAGAGGTGCATATGTTTTGTGCACCATTATTTATTGACATCATACCTGATAACAGCCAGTGAGATATCAGACTGCTAGACATGTTATGTATAGTAGGGGTTATATTTGAGAATATATCCTGGGCATTCTGTGGTTGTGTGTACAGTAGTGAGGTCTGTGTACTATTGTTCACAATGTGTGTATTGTGAATATATACCTTGGCCTCTGTACAGACTGTGGTAGATGTAATTGTTCTTGATCCTGTTCTGTCTGATGTTACATGCTGCTCCAGTGCATGCTACCCTATTGGCTTACATGTTTGTAGGGCCAAACATACACGTCCCATACAACAGACAGGCATCAGACCAAACTGTGTTGTGGCCCAGTATATGTAGGGTTAGTGTGTGAGTGGCACATATCAGGATTGTGTTGATCAGACAGCCCATATACTGTAATATTAAGCTCACTTACCATATGTCGCTGTGGCTATGCTCACATTTGTTGTGGGTATGCACTTTCACACAGATGTCTTGTTACTCTATGACATGCCTGTTGAGCCTGCTATATTTGCAGGTACATGTGTATTCCCCCATAAGAAATGTAGGCCAGTGTTGTGCCAGTCTGACTGTAGTTTGCACAGTGCTTTGTTACATGCCTAGCAGCTTAGTGTAATTACCCAGTGTGATGTTATGTCCAGATATTTTTCAGATGTACTGCTGACGGGCCACCATAACTGTCATGTATGTCTGACAAAGCAGTGGGATGCTGTACAGATGTATGCCACTAACTAGTGGATAGTATGTGGCCATTTGACGTCTGCACCACCAGTTATTATGTGTCAGGACAGACAGGAGTGTGTGAGTGCATAAACTGTGTGGGCATATGTAGTGCAGTATTTACACGACATACCCATTTACATGGCTGTTAACATCCACGTTGTCAGGCTTGGTCCACATGTCTTGCACTAAGGGGATCTGTGTACACTTCTGGACTGACCAGAGTGTGTCAGACTATCTACATTTATTGGTCATATCTCTGTTACAGTCCACCGGACAATTACTGTGACATCAGTGGTACTGTACTATGATGACTGTAGGATGTCTGTCAGTAACTGGGTGAGCCCTTTTAAATGTCATAGCAGAAATGTTTTAC
>NC_056733.1:1049310643-1049330643 GCF_019279795.1 Protopterus annectens
AACATTGAGGGATATATATATAGGGACATAATGCAGGTAAGCCTAGTACACACCTATGGCATTTCTGTATGCTACATTACACGTTAACATGATTGTCTTGCAAGCGGTGGGCTCTGGAACTCACGTGTCCATCATAATGGCATTACTTTCACCACCAGCTATTAGTCACACTAATATACAAGTCTTGCATTACACAAGATACCATATGATGGCTTACATCTTGTCAGTCAGTGCTGATCTGCACAGCTGACAGATGTGGCCCACTACCCACAGGGACAGTCACTATTGTCCATAGCAGTTGTTCAGATGGACATCATTTCAACAACACCTGATGGCACATATAAATCATTCCACATCATCTACTCAATTACATGCAAATATACTTCACATACCTGTTGTGGGAATGATGTCTCTTCTTGATAGTTTGTTGTGTGGATGGCTGGATGGATGTGTTTTTTTTGTTTGTTTTATTTGCTTTTTTTTTTTTTTTTGCTTTCACTCTCTCTCTCTCCCTATCTATCTCAGTTTCTCTCCACAAAATGGATTGAGCTGCTTTGAATAGATTGCAGCATGGATTTTGTAGGTGATGCACATGATCAGGTGATGGGGTCTGCACCAATCAGTGTCCACCACTTGCTACCTGCATGCAGCATGCTGTGTAGTACTTCCAATTACTACTGTCAAGGCAACCCACTACTATAAATTACTACATCATGTGAGCATGGTCCATTTACCTTTCCTGTATGGAGGACATCATTTCTGTGTGTGGGCAGCAGTGTACGGTCAACACGTAGCAATACCTCTTACAAGAGGACTTGCAGACTCAGGTCAGCTATATATTTGTATAAGGTTCCAGACCTACAGACACTGTGAGCAGTGTTGTTATATGCATTGTATAGCACCAGTGTTACAGGGTTTATCTGTACATACTAGTTTAACATGGAATGCAGTCTGTCTGCATAGCTCTCAACTGTGGGCCTATCCACATGATGGCCAGAGGATTGCCTGTTATGTTTTGTCTGTCCACCACACAGGTCTTGTGTCAGATATATCACTGGGATTGTGTCTGTTGAGTGCTATCAGTACATGGCTACATCCATTTGTGTTTTTGACTTCATATTCTTGACTAAGGGCACATTGCAGACTATCCTGTAACACCAGCAACTTTCTCAGTGTATAACAACACTATTTCACATATGGACCTGTGTTCCAGCCTCTGTCCTCCACCTATATACCAGGCTTTGTCCATATGACATGCAGTAAGAGGTTGTTATGTAGTGGCCTGTGATTATGTTGTGCTTCAATTTCTGCCATCATTCCACTGCTGTTGTGGTCCTCACACACATATTGTGGGATAGGGTCCATATATATGTGGGCTACAGCTTCACAAAACATGTGTGCCCTTCTGCAGTCCAGAGGTCAGAGTATGTAACAGTTTTATATGGGTCTATATTATAATCTCGAATGTTTAATAGTTCGAATGCATAAACATCAAATTTTATGCATCGAACTATTAAACAATCGAAACACAGTAAAAATATTTGTAAAACCAAAAAAAAAACTAATGAGTGTAGGTAGGGGGGCAGTGGAGGGCTGTGCCCCACACCCTCTTCTACTTAAATATACCAACTCCGAGATTGCACTACAGTGTAGGAAAGGGAAATCTTCCCTTTCTGCACCATACTACGTTAAAGAGTGATCTCGGAGTTGGTATATTTAAGTAGCGTGGGTGTGGGGGGTGCCCCCCTGCTTAAACCCATTAGGGTGAGTATTTGATGTTTAACATTTTTTTTTATTTTTAAAGTTACAGAACTTCGATAATATGGTGTCAACTATATTGTATACGATGTTCCGTATTTTCAAGATTATAATATAGACTCGTGTTATATGCCCCTGTAAGTCAGTCTATGGGGGAGGGGTATGCACCATGTATAACCTAGGTTATTACAACATGTGAGGGATATCTGTAGTAAGCCGCCTTAAGGTATATGGCTGTACATTTTCATACATTTTACCTTGGGAACATTGGTGACATAGCGCTTACTGTATTACAGACTGTTCTGTCTGTCAGTGTGTTTTCAGTTAAGCATTGTTATGTAACAAATACATCTTCATTGTGGCAACTTAATTCTTTTCCCCTAGGGGTTGAGTACAGGGTGTAATTTGAAGCTGCTGAACTATACATCTACATTACTTACTTTTTGATTGACTGTTATCCTCTGGCCCAATCTTTTTTTACTATTGTACTACTTGAAGGCCTTGGCCTGGACAGCAACATATATTATGCTTTCGGATTACTGTAAAAATGATCTTCTTGAGAGTTGCATTACTCAGTTAGTATGTATTTCAAAGACATAACAGCTATATGACATTGCATATACAACTGTAATAGTAGCAGGTAATAAACAGCCACTGAGAACAAACCAAATGAATGGTGAGGCAAACGATCAGACAAACGGCTTTAATAACAAATGACTTAGCGCTTTCGCCAGAGCAATACTGGCTTCTTCAGAGTCATTTAAACAGTGAACAAAAAAACATCTTTATAGTGCCCAACCCCACAATGATAGGCGCAGTTAAAAATACATCAACCAATAAAATTCCTTTCAAATAAATAAATAAATGTGATGATTCAGCTAGGCCACGCATTTTAAAAAAAACTTTTTCCACCTTAAATTAATATTGTATAAACATATAGGTAAATAAATTGATAATTATACTATTGTAATGAACATCAAATACAAATATTAAATATTCAAAAAATAAAAAATGTAAATATATATAAATATAAATATAAATACGTAAACAGTATAAAAAGATACTAAATCTGGTTAGATTTAAACTTGAGAATAGGCATCAAAGATACACAATCATTAAGACCAGGAAATTTCAAGGCATTTAACCTAAGTTGCCATTCACTTTCTAACATACCCTCTTTATTGACCAAATCAATTCCTTTCTCAAAATTAATAACACGATCCACCACAAAAAACACAATTTTTTAAAAATTAGAACATGTGGTGGTGTGTAAATAAAGTGCATTGTGTGTGTCCTTTCTCCTAATTGATCTGACATGTTCAGATATCCTGTCCCTAAGTCTACGAATAGTCTTACCAACGTAAAATGCCTCACATGCAGTACAAGAAGCAACATAGACCAGGTTCTTGGTGTTACAATTGCACACCCTAGGACATGCAATAGTGTATCTAAAGTCAAAAACACAAACATAAGATCCTTCACAAATAAACCTACACCACTTACAGGCCCCACATTTTCTCATAATTGATTTTTTTTGTGGGGTCTAACTTCCCTTTCTAAAATTGATTTAAAATTTTCACCTCTACTAAATACAATCAATGGTTCTGGACCTAAAATTGCTTTGTTTTGATCACCCAAACAGCATTTCCATAAACTTCTCAAACTTGCACTTAATTCATGAGACCTATTGTTGTACTTTAATACAAAAAATGCTCCAGTTCTGTTATTAACAGTCTGCACAAATGAAGCATTAGGAGAAAGGACACACACAATGCACTTTATTTACACACCACCACATGTTCTAATTTTTAAAAAAATGTGTTTTTTGTGGTGGATCGTGTTATTAATTTTGAGAAAGGAATTGATTTGGTCAATAAAGTGGGTATGTTAGAAAGTGAATGGCAACTTAGGTTAAATGCCTTGAAATTTCCTGGTCTTAATGATTGTGTATCTTTGATGCCTATTCTTCGTTTTTCCCTTTTGGGATTTTTTGTTTGTTGGTTCGTTGGTTTTACAACTGTAATAGTACACAAATAAACATTTCTTATGTATGCAAATCTGTGTGTTGTGTCATATCCTTTGACTTCTCTGTGGGTATATGTTTCATGCAACAATTGTATTTTGTATGAGTGAATCATACACTGTCCATTTGAAAAGGTGGCAACTGTAGGAATACTGGCTGTTCAATATGCTGTGCACCCTCTAAATATGTATCTTCCTATACATATCTATGTGTATATGTGTATTTACATATATATGTATATATATCTATCTATATATATATATGTGTGTGTGTGTGTGTGTGTGTGTGTGTGTGTGTGTGTGTATGTGGGTATCTGCATATATATGTGTATGTATATGTATCTTTGAAATGTTTATTGCTTCCACATTGTACATTCCCTATGGTAGCCAGACTGTACTGCATGATATGTTACTGATACCAGCCTGACATTATGCAGGTGGGATGAATTACTGTTAACGTCTTGTGGCCATGTTGTGTAGGGTTCTGGGTATGGGACTTGCAACAGTTGGTATTGTGTTGCAGGACATATCTGTCTGGCTGTGGGGGAGGGGGTGATATCAATACTTACAAGAGGTATTTAGCTTGGGCCCCTTCACCCCCATTAACAATGCCTTTGGTCATATATGTATTTGTTATGTTCTCTTTTATATCTATAGATATATATCTGTATACACACACATATATATATATATATATATATATATATATATATATGTGTGTGTGTTTACATATCTATCTAGCTATATATATATATATATATATATATATATATATAGACATATATATCTATAGATGTATGCATATGTGTATATATAAATATATATATATATATATATATATATAAACACACACATACATCTACATGTATAAATATATTTCCTGTACTACTGTTGAATGACTGTGCTGGATGATATGTTTATATAAAATATATATATATATATATATATATATATATATATATGTATACATATATATATATATATATATATATATATATATATATATATATATCTATATGTATACATATATATATATATATATATACATACATATATATACATGTGTGCATATATATATATATATATATATATATATATATATATATATATATATATATATATATATATATATATATATATATATACATGTGTGTGTGTGTGTGTGTGTGTGTGTGTGTGTATATATATATATATATGTAAAATATGGCCTTAGTGGTAAATCACGTTGGCTATGGTTTGCAGAGTCCTGGGTTCAAGCCTTGCAATGGTTGTTTATTTTGTTGCTGGGCAGAATAAAGGCCGCCATTGGATCCAGAGTGATTAAGGCATTTTTAAGCAGTTGTAAGCAAGTTTGCACAGGTTTGCATGAAGGTAAGCACTGCTAACTTTTGGTTACAGTTTGCTATACTCAGTTAGCTTCTAAATTGCTTGACCTGTGTAGGCATTGCTTACCCCTGCACAAACAGGCTTAAACTCACTTACAGCTGCTTAAAAGTGCTTACTCCCGCTTACCCCTGTGCTAATTTCTTTAAAAGAAAAGAAAAAGGGTTGATAGGAAAGTGGTGAAAAAGGGGCACAAAGAGGGAAAGTCAGTAAGGAAAATAGCTAGGGATGTGCAGGACGGGTGTAGGGAAGGTCCACAGCTGCCCATTTCTTCTACAGCAACAGCTGTGCATTTACACTGTTTTGGAGGTAGATTTGGACACTCATACCCCTGAGAGAGGGGTGAGGACAACAATAATATGTTGTGAAGCCAATTAGACCAGATAACATGTGTCCAGTGGACATGTGTGAAATGGACAGCTATGTATGGGTGAGATTTTTTTTTTTTTGGGAACAGATTGCCCTTTTTTTGGGATGTTGGGGTGGGATATTAGGTATATTTGGGGAGGTAGTTTGGGTAGAATATCAGACAAAACAGACAAGACAGCATACAGGGGTGGTATATGACACATGTGGAGGGTAAACATCTTGGATGGGGAGGGGTGTTTAGAAGTTGGAAGCCCATGAGCCCCCTAGTGGAAACAGTGGGACTGAGGTCCCCACCCATGGGCAGTCACCACTGCACCTTCACGGCCCCGAAGGTGGCTGTGCTGGGGGCTGAGTAGGAGGGCCAAGCTGATCCTCTTGTTGCTCCACGTGTCCCACAAGCTGGCGTAACAGATCTCCAAATCCCTGCGGAGCTCGCTACGCACCAGAGCCCGGACCTGACGATGGGTGACAGTATCCTGTCCACACCCGCTCCCGGGGAGAGACGAGCACCATCTCCCTGAGGCGGTTCCACCCAAAGGTGGTGCAGGACCAGCAGATGAGGAAGTCCCGGGGTGGGCCCCAGATGTGCTGGTGCCTGGTGCCACGGCCAGATGAGGTGGGAGAGGTGGGTCCACTGGGACCGGTCTTTCCAAACGCGCTATAGTGTTTCAATTTTAACACATATGCGGGTTAGTAATAGTCAAAACATTCCAGGATTAGGTATAACAGCATGCATAGATATTCCAATTAACCCAAAACACCAGATATGGAACAGTTGCATAGCAAAAAGAACACATGCATATATGAAACCACAGTGGCCATTAGAACAGCATGCAGGTACATTGATGGCAGCATGCCAGCAATGTGGGAGTATTTCAACATGGCACATGCATAGAACAAATTTCAATATTTATCAAACAATAGAACATATGTCCCAACAGTAGATTTAACAGTGCACATGCCAATTGAGTTGTGTATTTAGTTTATTGTAGCAGATATGGTGGGGGTGATGTCAATTAACGTGTATATCACTGTAGTTCTCATTACTTTCCTAGTTAGTGCTGTGATCTGTACCTTACAGGTATTATTACACTACCCTACGGCCTTAGTTTGGATAGTGGTATGGATGTAGACAACTATATACATGAACTGTGTTTTACCTGCAGTATACACCTTTTATCTGGTATACCTGTGGATGTATTGTTTGTTAACACTACCTGACTGTTTCTACGCATATTCCCAGATTCTAGGTTGATGTTATCCACATACCTCTCCATCTCTTATTGCTCACACTCTGGGCATGTCTTGACAACATGCAGGTGAAACCAGGATATAGTTTTACTATTGCCCTCATAAACCTTTGGTGAGTTGTACAATGACAAGTTTGTTTTCATAGACATTTTCCAAATATTTACAGGCCTGACAGTCAGTTATATGACATTACATCCTGCCTAAATGTCAGAAATTAGCACGTTGATATGCCAGGGGGACAGGGTAACAGCCAGCAGATATGGGCCAATTCTCTGGACATTCCAGACAGATCTGTACAGTTGAGGGGTATGATTCTGCATACAGCTTACTACCACCCCCAGCATTTGAACCATGGCTGTGTCTGCTAAAAATAAAACAGTGTACATCACAGTTGAGTGTGCTTTATATATACTGATGTGTATCTTTTCTCTGATTTCTGTCTATAAGTCTCACGTGGTTTTACAATCTGACCTTGTAATTACAACACTCTTATACAGGGTTTCCTGGACAGTTTTATTATGTAACTGTGTGGATGACAGTGATGAGTAATACCTTATTAGTGAGAGATACTGCAACACTAACACTGCCATACCATACCAGACTAAACAGTACCAGTCCAGGATTTCAATCTTTTATTTCTAGACACAGTTTTCATATCTGACAGACCTGTGGGGGGAATATTTGTTAACACTACCTGGATGTTGTCACACTTATTACCAGATTCCACATTATTATTATGCACATACATCTCACTCTGTTACTGCACACACTCTGGTCATAGCTTCACAACATGGGGGTGGAGTTGGGACATACTTTGCTTATTACTCTCCTAACACTTTGGTGAGTTGCTAGAGTGACAGGTTTGTTCTTATAGATATATTTCTGACAGTTATGATGTCTGACAATCAGTTGTATGTCATTATTTGCTGCCTAAACTTCTGGAATCATCCCACTGATTTGCCAGGGGGACAGGGGGACAGGCAGGAGACTTACACCAATTATCTGGGCTTTCTGACAATATCTGTACAGTTGTGGGGTATGATTCTGCATGCAGCTTACTACCACTCCCAGGATTTGAACCATGGCTGTGTGTACTAAAAATACAACACTTCACATCTCAGTTGAGTGTGCTATTTGGATTATGTTGTCTATCTTTTCACTGTTTTCTGTCTAAGTCTCAGTTGTACAATATGACCTCTTGTGATTACAACAGTCATATAAAGAGATTCCTACACATTTTATTTATGTAGCACAGTGTGAGTAACAGTGATTAATGCAACAGTACTATTAAGAGATTGCAACAGTACATTAGCATATGATACAAGAGTAAACACAAGCAGTCCAGCAGTTAGACATTTATTGTCAGGTTGTTAAACTTTTATTTACATACAACCTATATGAGACTCTTCCTGTCTGGTTTATTCAGTACATGCCATACACAACAAAGGTTTTATACTGGCAATTAACTTTCTACTACTTTTATATTTATTTCTTATGACAGTACATGCGATGCAACCTCTGTAGTCTACAGGCATGGGCTTCCCGGTTCACAGCCTGCTCGTCTGCTGCTGTCAAAGACATAAGAGGAATATTTAGCCATACCTATCCATAATATACATGAGCTGGCAATTATTAAACAGGTAGTAGACTGATACTTACACAAAGCTGGGACATCACCCATCTGCCTAGCCTCTTGGATCCACTGATCCAAGAGCTCCCACCTTCTCTGCTTAAGGTTGGCTTAGTGATGTCTGACCTGCTCATCAGTTCGAGGGATGCCAGTGGGACTGGTAAGGTCTTGGGCGAGATGGTCCCACTTTATACTGGGAACCCTG
This sequence comes from Protopterus annectens, assembly GCF_019279795.1. Classification (NCBI taxonomy): domain Eukaryota; kingdom Metazoa; phylum Chordata; order Ceratodontiformes; family Protopteridae; genus Protopterus; species Protopterus annectens. Next base: position 1,049,319,262 of record NC_056733.1, read on the forward strand.
GTACTGGCCCTGCAGCAGTCTCTGGTCATGGTCTTTAACAAGCAGTCTTGCCATGACTTTGGACACCTGGATGCCTCAGCTCTGCACCCAGAAGCACAAACCTTCACCCACACTGGTCATAGTGCCTACAGGATGAAGCTGCAACCTGTTATGAGATATATTCCCACCTGTGGGGTTTAAAAATGGCTGATTTCCTGCACTTTGCCATGATTGGATGGTTTTGAAAATGCTAAGCTATGGGCAAACCTGCTTACCTACGGTTGGCATTGCTTAAAGGGGTATACCAATGGGCAAACTGATTTAGTTGGCCTACACATTGCTTACATCTAGTAAGCAGGGATGTGCAATGCTTAGCACTGTTTAATTTTTAATTTTCACACTATTTTCTGTTTGGCATTGATTTATTATTCATTACATGTTATATATGTGTTTGGTATCCATGATTCATGTGTATGTACACTGTATTGGGTCCTTGTGTTTATTGGGGTATTTCAACACTTTATTACAATGACACCTCACATCTGGACATAATGCAGTACTCCAGTTCACATATTTATGTTATGTAGTAGGTTATACAACATAAAACTGTATATAGATACCTTTCACGTGTTAATTTTGATTTTCCTATAGTGACGATCTGTTTGGTGATACCTCAATTTTTATGTACTGCTGTGATGGCTTACTGGTCAACTACTGTGACTGTAGTGTACAGGGTCCTGGGTTCAAGTCCTGCAAGGACTGTTTATTTTGTTGCTGGGCAGAACAGTGGCTGTTGGATACAGAGTGGTTAAGGCACTTTTAAGCAATTGTAAGCGGGTTTGCACGACAGTAAGCAATGCTAACTTCTGGTTAAATATGCTTAAAGGGAGTTAGCTTTAATATTGCTTAACCTGTGTGCGCATTGCTTACCCCTGCACAAAACAGACTTAAACCTGCTTACTACTGCTTACAAGTGCTTACGCCTGCACAAATTTAGACAGAAATGTAACATGGCTCTTGGGAAGGTGGTGGATTTGGACACTCTATGGATTTATCATTCATTACACATTATACCTTCAATTTGTATCCCTGATTCATGTGTGCATATACTGTATGGGGCACTTTTGTTTATCTGTGGATTTTACATTATTACAATGACACCTCCCATCTGCATTTAATGCAGTACAAATATATGTTATTTAGTAGGTTATACAACAAAAAATATTGTTCATAAAGTGATTTGACATGGAATTTACTAGACTGAGAATCAAACCGGGAATGACTGTTTGTAAGGTGAATCCGTTGATCACTACACTATTGCAGTACTTCTTCATTTGCATGTATCTTGATATTTATCTTCTTGTGCCATTTAAGATACAGTATGTGCAGCTAAGTAATGGGCAAACCCGCGCACCTGCAGTTAAATTTAATCTGTTTGATAAAAAAAAGTGTTTATATTATAATATTTTAAATATTGCTCTTATAAACTTGGAGTGTTGCTAGGGTAACATCATTTGTTTTTATGTACATTTTCTGATGTATTTGAAGCCTGACACTCATATGTTTGCCATTGTTTCAGACTTAATTGATAAGATCATCCCAGTGATTTGGCAGGGTAAATAAGGGACAGGCCAGACGTATGAGCCACATATGTGGACATTCTGCATTGATCTATGCTGTTGGGGGTATGCTACCCCCTATGAGCAGTCTCTCTCATTGTAATTGCCAAACTGAAGTTCTTGACTGCAGGGGAGTGTATATTGTGGGAGCTCTGCTCTCACACACGGCCCCCTGCACTCATTCACGCTCCGTGTGCGTTTAGGAGCTGAGGCAGCGTGCCTTCATTACTATGCATGGCTCGCTGCCGTGCTGATCCTAAATGGTCGCTTCCATGCAGGAATAAGCTGCTCAGATCCTTACTGAATCCCGGGGAGAGTTAACAAAGTAGTGGTTACTGGAAAGAAAGAATTAGAGGTAGTATAGCTAGGGTGGGTGACAGGGGCAACCGCCCTGGGTGCAAAGTGTTTGAGGGGCACAATCAGCCTATCCCAATCACTCTTTAATGCAATGCCAGCTTTCAAAAGCCGGTATTGCATTTGCGGTCAAATCTGAGAACTTTAGCACTCCACGTGTGGCCTAAACTGTAATAAGTGCTTTTTACATTGTAGCAAACAGTTTGCTATGGTTTAAAAATATATTTTTTAAACTAAAACCTGAGTACTGTAGCACTCAATGTAGGCAGGGTATAAACTGTAGCAAATGTTTGCTATATTTGCAGCAATCAGTTTGTTACAGTTTAAAATGTTTTTTTTTTCTTTTTTTAACCAAAACATCAGCACTGAAATGCTCTGTGCAAGCAGGAATAAACTATATCAACTGTTTACCACATTTGTAGCAAACAGTTTGCTACAGTTTAAAAGAAAATAATGCTTATTTTTTTAAATAAAATAGGTTAAAGGATGATCAGGTCAAGGCACTGAAATGGGATCTGTGTGTGTGTGTGTGTGTGTGTGTGTGTGTGTGTGTGTGTGTGTGTGTGTGTGTGTGTGTGTGTGTGTGTGTGTGTGTGTGTGTGTGTGCTACCTGTAATAAGCTGATAATGTATGGTTATTACAGTAAAGCGTGTTTTTTTTTTCTCTTCACTTGAAGAGCTGAGGGGTGGGGCACTGGTGCATAAATTTACCTAATCGGCTACTACCTGCCTGCTGCTAGTACTGGTCTCACCACAGCTTCATGCTGCTGGGATACAATGCCACTTTGTTTCTTCTCTCACTAGAAGCAAAACAGTAGCACTGATCCCAAGATGAGAAGCAGCCACAGGCTCTTAGGTGATCAACAGTCTTGTCCCAGATGATCCAGCTTTCTGTAGACTTGTTATAGCCTTTGCTTGGTAGACACCTTGAATGGCAACTAGACTAAACAGTAAGGTCCCTCAAGGACATTCACTGCCAAATTAGAGCCAGACAGGAATCAGTGCCATCTCCTCCTTCTCTTACCAATAACAAAACAGAAGCACTAATGCCACAATCGCTACCGAGGGGAAGAATGTGGGTTTTCCAGTGATTGGTGGCGTTGGACCAGATGTTGCAGATTTTAAAGGTAAGATGAAAAAAATGAATGGGATAATATCTTAAGTGAGTACTATGCAGATAGATATGAAAGAGGGGCTGACTCAAGCTTTAGCAGACTAAGAGGACAGCCATTAATTTTAAAAATTGCAATACAGATTGGATTGGAGTGGGAATGCAGTATTCTGTTTCTATGGAATACATTGGCAGGGTCAATGGATTTAAATAGCTAAAGGGTGAGTAACTTCACAAAAATGATAATTTCTTGTGCTTACTGACAATAACCAATGAAAGAGGAGAGGGAAGGAATTATATGGTCAAATTAACATAAGGGGTGGACAACTAGAGAAACAGTGAGTTTAAAAATGCAACAACACCAGGGTGGCATGGTGGGGAAAATTTAATTTCTGTGTGACTCACAAGAGACAAAGCTCAGGTTTCCTTCATACGTCACACATCATATTTGCATCTTGTACTATAACCTGCTCCCCACTCCATCATGTAATAACAGTAGTCAAGAAGTCCTCCAAGCTAGCTCAACTAATTTCTAAAGGGATCTCATCCAGGTCAAAAGAAGTTATCATTCCTCTGCCTCATCACCAGTCAGACCAGTTACAGGGTACAGTATCACTATCACCATCTATTTAGCAAGGCACATTGTTCAGCTGGAAATGCCCCAAAGGTTCCTAACTAAATAATTGGTTTCCATACCCTTGGCTACTAAGACAGGCTTGAAGTTGTCTCCCTATACCCTGTCTTATAGCCTTCTGTGAGGAGATCTCTGTCTTGCATTCTTCACCATCAAAGATTAATAAACTTCAGAGAGCAGCCACAGGGGTGCATTGGTTAGCATTGCTGCCTCACATCAAGAGGTTGTCCAGTTTGATCCTCAGCTGGAGTGTCTTCTGTGCGGAGTCTGCATGTCATCCCTGTGGTCATGTGGGTTTCATCCCAAAGACATGCTGTAGGTGGATTGGACACTCTAAATTGGCCCTCGGCATGAGTGTGTGCCTTCCGTGGAAGGTTGGGTGCCGTGCTGGCAACTTGACACTGTAAAACTCCACTGCCAATCATGAGCAGACAGGTGATCTGCTGTGGCGACTCCTAACTGGTAAAAATCTGAAAGAAGAACAATTAATAAACAAGACTAGATCTTGTGTACCTCCATAAAAAGCATATAAACTTCCATCAACACATTACAGAAACGGGTGTATTACCCAATAGTTGCCTTATCCCTGAAGCAAATTGCCTTTACATCTTTCAAGAAGAACCTGGATGATTGGATGGGTATCTCAAAATTCATAGGTTCATAAGAGATTACTAGGCAAATGGCTCAAGAGCTCTTACAAGCCCAACCAGTTTTAGCCAGATTTTACCCTATTTTCTATCTCTAGAAGAAAGATAACAAAGGTCAGCAATCACGGTTTTGACAATTTTTACAGACTGTCTCTGTCCATAAGGGACATGGGCTCCACCCCAGGAGTGAATTTGCGATTTATCATCCACTGGTCCATGCGCTTGAAGATGGTCAGAGAATGGCTCTGCTTCATGTGAATAGGAAAATCTATATCATTTAATTGAACTTAGTACTTGTTGAATCCCTATTCATCGAACCCTATTCATCAAAGAAGCAAATCAGTGGATGGACTTTCCATTGAACATTTTCCTGGGGATAACTAACGGTAAGTCAACTTAGCGACCATAAAAAGAAAAAAGAAAAAACATAAAGTTTAAAACCTAACCACTGTGCCCCCTAACTAAATATACAAACTCTGAGATTGCACTACAGTGGAGAAAAGGGCAAATTCCAGATGGTGGCCAACCATTGCTTTGCCCTAGGAAAAAGTTTGATGAAAAGTCCGTTCACTGATTTGTGCCGTCAACAAATTGGATTCGATAAATAAGGATTCAACAAATAGTAAGTCTGATTAAATGATATAGACCCAAATAGGAAGCCTATTCCAGAGGAGGAGCAATCTCTGGGACATATATCTGCTTCTCCAGCATGATCTATTCATATCAGAGATCAGGTTTAGATCCTTAGAGTGGTAACCCTTGTGCAGTTAGTTCTAATATGTAACATTTTCTTCAGGGCTGGGTCAGAGACTGCCTTATATGTCAGGCATAGATCACCCCTTAGTAATCGTTAGGAAACTGAATACAGAACTAGAGATTTTAATTGGTCTGCATATGTCATGTTGGTTATGCCCTGTATTTTATTGTTGAGAAACCTGTGAGGATGCTCCAACTGTTGCAGGTGCCTGGTGAGGTACATGTCAATGGGTGCACTGTACTCAATTATATGGCTGATGAGGTCCAAGTACCATGGTACTATCTCATCCTTAGACTTTGATGTCATGCCCTTACTTATAAGCTGAGCCACAACGAAGGATTTCTTCACCACTGTGGATACATGGTGGTGAAAGTTCACATTACTGTCTATCTGAGTACGCAGATCTCTCACCACTGGGACCACACTTAGGAGTATGCTATCAATGTTATAATTTGCAGGGGTATTTGATTTCCCAAAGGGTATTACTATGCATTTCTTCACATTGAGTTTTAGGCCATGGCTCTGTCACCAGTCATTAGTCTGTGTCAATCCTTTCTGTAGGATACCGACATAATTTGGGGAGTCAATAATTGCCCCCAACTTATAGTCATCAGCAAACATGGTCATCCAAAGGCCATCTGCATTTGCCTTCATAACTGAGAATTATATCCCAAACAGGAAGAGGCCCAGTACTGAGCCTTGTGGTGCTCCACTGATGACTGGACTCTTCCTGGATGTGGATTCCCCCTCTCTAATAATATGTGTTCCATCCATGAGCCATTTGGCTATCTATCTGGTGATGTAGAAGTTTATGACAAATTTTGTGAGTTTGTCTATAATACCCAAGTGCAATATTGTGTCAAATGCCTTGACCAGGTCAAGGTAGGTGGTATGCACTGACTTATCCTCATCCATGGCCTTGGTGACCTTCTCAAAGAAGGCTACCAGACTAAGCAGGCAGGACTTGCCATTAATGATGCCAGACTGGGTCAGGTCTAGAGTCTGGAGATTTCCTATGTCACTGTCAATCAGGTCCATGAATATCCTTTCCATATCTTTGTATATGAGGCTACTCAGATTTAAAGGCCATTAGTTTTCTGGGTCCATTGATGGTTCCCCCTTGTGCAGAGGGATTACTGTTGCTGTCCTCCACTGTACTGGAATAAAGCCTGTCTGGGAACTGTGGTTAAATAGTGATCCAAGTGGGTATGATAGGTCATGTTTCAAGCTATTTACTAGGCACTCTGAGATTCCATCAGGGCCCATTGATGCCATGTTTCTAGCTTTGGCGAGTGCAGTGACAACATGTTCTTTTGTGATAACAGGCAAAGGAATGGTAGGGGGCATTTCATGGGGAGTGACTGGAGGTGATGATGGTGTGAAATTTGAGCTGAATGTATTGTCCAAAAGGTTTATTTCTTTTGTCTGAGTATAGGTAGTGCCATCTACAGCCAACTCAGGACATTGCTGTGTGTTCCCCTTAATATTTTGGACATAACTGAAAAACATTTTTGTAGTTATCCTTTGCTTTGGAGGCTATTTTACTCTCATATTTAGCTTTTGAAGGCTTGACTAGTTGCCTAATTTGCCTGATGAGACTAATAAGGTATTTGTTACTCTATTGTGCATCATCTCTCTTACTTCTATACACAAATTTCTTCCTTCTGTTGTATAGCCCATTTATGTCAGGGGTTCACCACAGTGACTTGTTTTTCTGACTAGACCTGGATTTAGTTTGGTCAAGTGCTGCCATTTCTATACAGTTGTTCAAGTGATTATACAGGACATTTGTGTATACTTCTACATAGGCTTTCCTGTTTATGGGTTTTGGGTAAGCTTTAGAATTCCCTATGCTATCACAGCTATCACTTGACAGAAGGTAATTTGCCTTAGAAAGATTCTTTAGGGTTTTAAAGTTTGATGGGAGTTCTACCATTCCATTTATTTCAAAGGAGACTGATTTATGATCTGATCTTACCAAAGAGGACATTATGCTGGGGGGTGGCAATGGTCGCCCATGTTTGTGAGTACTATGGCAAGAATATTTTAGCCCCTAGTGGGAGTGTATGCCAACTGTTCCAGGGCATTTGCATTGACAAAGTCCTGTAATCTCTGAGCTTGCATATTAACTGTTGTGTATATTTCCAGTTTATGGAGAAGTATTTAAAATCATAGATGAGTAATGTGTTGGACCAAATGGCAAATGATTGTAATAACTTCAGGTGTGCAGAAGTTGTTTTCAAGGTTCACAACTGGGGACCTGCAACTAGCAATGATACTGTGGGGGATTTTGCCTATGAGCAGCTGGACATGGAGTAGCTCAAGCAAGTCATCTTTATGTGTGACTGTTTTTTATGTAAATTGAAACACCTCTTCCTTTTATTTTTTTTTTTTATTTTCAGAGGGTGGTCTGAATTTGTGATAAGGATTGTAGCCTTGCACTGCTGGGGTGCTTCCTGCAGCCTTGAACCACATTTCTAATTGCATAGGCATCAGCATTATTCAGGGTGAGGAGAGCTTCCAGGGAGTGCAGTTTCTTAAGACTCTTAGCACTGAGCAGTAGTACCTACAGCTTGGCACTAGAAGAATTTGTTATTTTGGTAGGTTTATTGGTTTGGCACTGCCTAAAAAAGGCACTATGGGAGTGGTTAATGCCTTGGCCAATATTTGAAAGCCTAGTGGTGACAGGTACAGGCCACCTCTGGCAAAGCAGCATGGTCTGTTGATCATATTATTCTGGTCAGACAGATACTGGATCACATGGAATGACAACAGTAGCTAATCCAATTATTGAAGTAAATCATTTTCTGTTTGTATTGAAGTATCATTCCTGGTGAGGGCAGAATGCTGCTTAATGTGAGGCTAATACCAGCCTGTGACATGTGTTTAGAGAGGTCCTTCTTGCCTCTCTTCATACACAATCTAGGGAGGTATGTCTTAGGCCACTCACACCCACATGGACTATGACTTAGTCATAATGGTACTTGTGCTTGAGTGACCTGAGTGTCTGCATGATCTGACAAATTCTGGCCCCTGACAGGCAACTGACTGTAACTCTCTCTTTATCTAACCTGGTGAGGAGGCTTCTGTGTGGCTCACAATGGAGACCTATGAACAAGGTGTTTGAATGTATATAGTTTCCCCTTAGGGACTTGCATGGAGAGACACTTTGATGTGTATTTTTATGTGTAGTGGTTGGTGTTGACTTGGTTTTGTTTGTATGTGGTTTCTGATTGCGGCATATGGGAGGCCTCTGAAGTATTGGTTAATTACTTGTGAATACCTTTATATATGTGGGTTTATGAATCGAGAACCTATTTAGTGAAGGAAGTGATGTGTATCTGCTGATAACCTGTTTGCCATTTGATTTGTCAGCATCTCAGTTTTCACAGTGCAACTACATCTCTAACATAACGTGTTTCAGGATTAAGTGGTTTCAGTATACATGAGACAATTGCTATACTGCCTAAGGATGCCCATGTTCACCAGGCTGGCTACAGAGATAGCAGGGAAATACCTCTCCATAGTTTCAGTTTTTTTTACTATTGCATTAACCAGGGAGAAGAGTGGGCAGATTTGACTGGACTGAGATGATGGCACATGAATGAAGAATGAGTGCAATACTCCATGTGAACTGTAGCTGTCCAACAAGGTGAAGCTGCTCTGCACCCAACTCAGATGCTTCTACTGCAGCAGTGGGACTAGGGAAGGTTGCAGAGATATTCTAAGGGAAATTTTAACTTGAAATTGTTCATGACTACATAGGGCACTGTTAATTGCCTCTGTGCAGAGAGCAGCCTATCACAAATAATGTATTTTTATAGAATAAAAAAACAAGTTTTACAACTGTAAGACCTACAGATCAACCACGCCAGGAAGAAACACAATAAGCTTTCAGCCAGCAGCCCCCAACTCAGACAGGTTTATTACAGCACACTTCTTCCACAAGAGTGCAGTAAGAAAACCCTCTTAATGTAAAAATGCTGGTTTTAGAGCTCAAGTGCAGGGAAATCAAACAATCTAGAAACTACAGTCCTGTAAAACTAGCATACACAGTGTAATTAAGTACTACAGCAGCAGCAGTGGAAACCGTTCCACTTTGAAAGTAGTAGCAAAACCAAAAGCAGCTCTGAGGAAGTGAGCACAAACCCACACAAACACTGGGCTTATATAGAATCAGGAAAACAAGTTTTACAACAAGGCCTACAGACCAGTCAAGAAAACACATAATAAGCTTTCAGCCAGTAGCACCGACTCAAAGAATTTGCTACAGAACACACCTGCCACAAGAGGGCAATCAGAAAGCCCTCAATTTATTTCTATTATTTATTTATTTGATATTTGTTAACCTGGTGAATCCAACTGGGCATGAGCCCATTTTCAGTGGAGACCTGAGGAGAAAAGCTCCCGTACATGAAAGTTATTTTATAAGAGAGATAATAAAATATACAAACCTTGAAACATTTTAAATATATACAAAGCTTGAAACATATTAAAATATACATAGCTTGAACTACAGATTAATATATCAATTGAGACATGAGCTGATACATAGCTTGAGAGCAGACATAAACATAGTATGAAGCAAAAGTTGATATGTAGATTGAAACATAAATTGCACCATGAAATTTAAAAAAATAATGTAAAATGCTTGTTGTAGAACTCAAGTGCAGGGAAACCACACAGTCTAGATACTACTGTCTTGTAAAATTAGCAGATACAGTGTAATTAAGTAATACAGCAGCCAGTGGAAAGGGTCTATATTATGTGGTCAAAAGATGTGTTCATCAAACACGTCTTCATCGATACATAAACAGCGAACACACTAATCTCTGAACGGCCACTTCAGCAAATTTTTCCCAGGAGAAAAACACTTGGCCATCATCGCTAATTTGTTCTTTTCCCCACTGTAGTGTGATCTTGGAGTTGGTATATTTTGTTGGGGTGATGGGGGCGAAGCCTCCCACTTTGTAGGGTTTATAAGTTGTTTTGTTTTTCTTTGGCCAAGAGCTTTTTCCCTGGGAAAAAATTTGCTGAAGTGGCCATTGCAGATTAGTATGGTCGCTGTTTATGTGTCGATAAAGATTTGTTCGATGAATATGTCTTTCAATCACATAGTATAGACCCCAGTGGAAACAGTTCAGCTTTGAAACTCTACTAAAGTGCAGGAAATGTAACAAATAACATAGGACTCTCATGAAATACAGTAAAAATAATAAGCAGAAGTGCAAAATGATAAGTTATTTTCATTCTTGTAGCAGAGGATGGCTTCAGATGCAGCAGGTTCTCTGTACCCCTCAGGTGAAATAGCAAAGCAAGAGCAGCTCATCCCTCACCTGTCATGTATTTGCCCTCCTGGAAGATGGCAGATACAGCATGAGGGTGAGTATTGAAAACGCATAAATGGTGTCTTCACTTATATGTCATGTAACATCTTATAATTTGATGAGCCTATGAAGGTTAAAGATTTTTAAATATTTTTTTTTTTTACTTTTATTTACTTATTCATTTATTTCTGCAACTGATATTAAAAAGATTTCTTGATATTTATAGAAAAAAACAATAAAGACCATAGTAAAGACCAAATGCTAATCCTGAAGTTAGAAAACATCCCTTCTGGATTTGCTTCCTGATTAGTGATAGTATAAAAAATGCTTTCCTAATCAATATTGACATCTCTGTACCAGATCAGTAGATTTATTAATATCAGCAAAGGAAATGTCTTCTGTATTCTGAGTCTCTCTTCTAATATCTCTCTTGTAGGATCGTCTGAAATTAACTTAAATAAAATAGTTAAAAATGTATCTTTGATATTCCAGGATGGCATATTTTAAACACACACACACACACACACACACACACACACACACACACACATATATATATATATATATATATATAGAGAGAGAGAGAGAGAGAGATTAGATATACATATAGATATAGATAGCTATATCTTTATATTTACCTCTCTCTCTCTCTCTCTCTATATATATATATATATATATATACATGCATATACATATACATGCATATATATATATATATATATATATATATATATATATATATATATATATATATTTAAGTATATCTCTGTATGGGATCTGTACTGATCCCGAATGCAAATATCACTGAATCACTAATGGCCAGGCATACTTACGCGAAAGTGCTTTTCACCGAAGAAACACTTTTGCGTAAGTATGCCTGTTGCGGAGGTCGTACTATGGTGTGGATAAGAGAAAATTCCCTTTTCCCCACTGTAGTGCAATCTCGGAGTGAGAA
>NC_056733.1:1049335643-1049385643 GCF_019279795.1 Protopterus annectens
TGTGTGTGTGTGTGTGTGTGTGTGTGTGTGTGTGTGTGTGTAGATATATATATATATATATATATATATCTATATCTATATATATATATATATATATATATATATATATATATATATATATATATATATACACACACACACACACACACACACACACAATCTATATCTATGATATGATACAGCACATAAGAATGACATATGATCACAGGCCGTGCCAATGGGGGTGAGAGGCCCAATCAACATAAGTGTAACACATACCATTACCTCCCCCAGCCAGACAGGGGAAACATACAAACACAAAGTAAACAATTAACTGCTCCCCAAACCACAGGCAGGACAGAACCAGTGGGGGGAACACTGTGGATCTGCAAAGTCTAATCTTGAAACAGAGACAGGAATGTCCCTTGTGGGACACCTCAAAAGTTTTTGGTGATTGAAGTCCCGTCCGTGCAATGATTTATCAAAGCAGGGCATGTATGTACTCAAACTTCAAGGTTGGGAAAGCCTGATGACCCATGGGTCAAGACAACATACACGATGTGTCCTGAGAAGTGGAGTGTGGGCAGTGTGTAGTGTTGTGGATAGACTCTGCCTTGCACCCAGAGTAAGGATGAGTGCTGTAGAGGAGGGGCGGGGGGGGACTATGGGTATGAAATTATGGGCTGAGGTGTGAAGGTGTTAGCTGGAACAGTTCTATTTGGACTGCCCCCGGGATGTAAGCAATAGTGTGAATTGGGCAGAGCTGCTGCCTAACGAGCAGCCATTCCCGGTACGAGTCCCACTGCAGCACAGTCTATTTTACATGGCAAAATACAGTATAACCAGATGTGTTGTTGCAAAACCCACTACATAACACCAAAGAACACATGGTCGCAACACCCAGCTGTAGGCATGTAAGCCGATCTAATTGGCATCACAAGTTATTATTGTAGTCCTCACTCCCACCCGGGGGCATGAGTGTCCAAATCAACCTCCAAATGCAGTGTACATGCACAGCTGTTGCTGTAGAAGAAATGGCCAGCTGTGGACCTTCCCTTCAGCCTTCCTGCACATCCCTGGATAACTCCCCTACTATCTCTCCCTCTTTGCACCCTATTAACACCACTTTCCTATCAACCCCTTTTTCATTTCTATTAATGTTTAAAGTTACAAGTAGGTGACACCCTCTTCCCCAACTATATTGGCAGAATCTGGAACCCCCACCTCACATGTATTATCACAGCTGTCCCACAGGGCACACGTAAATAACACATGAAGGAACACCACAAGCACACTTGAATCAGCACATGCTCACCACCCGGCAACCCCCTCCCCCAACTTACACTCTATACCCCTACATCAACTAGTGAAACTGACACCTCTTGTCCTGCCTCACATACAAATCCCAACATCCTTCAAACCTTCCCTATTGCTCCCCATCCAATTATTCCCACAGCCTACTATATAGTTACAATGTCTCCCCCTCTACTTACCTACCTACCCTTTCACTATTCTCTTCTACTCTAACACACAGGTATGGCATAACTAACCCTTAACCTGAATACCTGAGTGTAACCTATCCAGGTATGAAATAACTAAACCTAACCCGAATACCTGAGTGTAATCTATCCAGGTATGGCATAACTAAACCTAACCCGAATACCTGAGTGTAACCTATCTAGGTATGGAATAACTAAACCTAACCCGAATACCTGAGTGTAACCTATCCAGGTATGGAATAACTAAACTTAACCTGAATACCTGAGTGTAACCTATCCAGGTATAGCATAACTAAACCTAACCTGCATACCTGAGTGTAACCTATCCAGGTATGGAATAACTAAACCTAACCCGAATACCTGAGTGTAACCTATCCAGGTATGGAATAACTAAATCTTAACCTGAATACCTGAGTGTAACCTATCCAGGTATGGAATAACTAAACCTTAACCTGAATACCTGAGTGTAACCTATCCAGGTATGGAATAACTAAACTTAACCCAAATACCTGAGTGTAACCTATCCAGGTATGGCATAACTAAACCTAACCCGAATACCTGAGTGTAACCTATCCAGGTATGGAATAACTAAACCTAACCCGAATACCTGAGTGTAACCTATCCAGGTATGGAATAACTAAACCTAACCCGAATACCTGAGTGTAACCTATCCAGATATGAAATAACTAAACCTAACCCGAATACCTGAGTGTAACCTATCCAGGTATGGAATAACTAAACCTAACCCGAATACCTGAGTGTAACCTTTCCAGGTATGGAATAACTAAACCTAACCCGAATACCTGAGTGTAACCTATCCAGGCATGGCATAACTAAACCTAGCCCGAATACCTGAGTGTAACCTATCCAGGTATGGAATAACTAAACCTAACCCGAATACCTGAGTGTAACCTATCCAGGTATGGAATAACTAAACCTAACCCGAATACCTGAGTGTAACCTATCCAGGTATGGAATAACTAAACCTTAACCTGAATACCTGAGTGTAACCTATCCAGGTATGGAATAACTAAACCTAACCTGAATACCTGAGTGTAACCTATCCAGGTATGGAATAACTAAACCTAACCCAAATACCTGAGTGTAACCTATCCAGGTATGGAATAACTAAACCTAACTTGAATACCTGAGTGTAACCTATCCAGGTATGGAATAACTAAACCTAACCCGAATACCTGAGTGTAACCTATCCAGGTGTGGAATAACTAAACCTAACCCGAATACCTGAGTGTAACCTATCCAGAACTGTTAAATTGGAATCTGACTTCACCTTAAACTGACCTTTGTCAACATTCATACCCGACATGTAAACCTGACCTAAGCATGTATAATACTGACATGTTAACGTAAACTAAGCATGAAGAATGTGGCACATAGCTGTGTTAAGTCTGTTACTCTCTATGAATGTGAACACCTCAGTATTACTTGTAATGAGTAGCTGGGGTTTACTGTGGAGCTCCACTCCACGGGCCACCACTGACAATGGAGAAGCATCCAGTCGGATTGTCCCGGTCAACAAATGTAAGCTAAATACATGAAATAGTGTGGGGTATGTGGAAGCAAGTGGGTTTAAGCTTGTTTGGGCGGCAGTAAGCAATGCCCCCACTTCTTAAGCAATGTTGAAGCTACCTCAGTGTAAGACGCCGTAATCGGAGGTCAGCATTGCTGAGCCTCGTGCAAACCAGTGCATACACACCTACACTTGCTCTACAGTGCCTTAGTCACTCTGTAGCCAACAGCGTTCATCATGCCCATTAAAAATAATCTGCACTCCCAGGTTGTAACCCCCTGACCCTACACACTATAGTCTACGTAAGTTACCACTAAGCCATGGCAGATACACATGCAGCTGCTGTTATCACAAACATGTCATCCAGCACAGTCATTCAGCAGTATAAGAAATTTATGTAAGTATGTAGATTAATACCAGAAAACATGTGTATATTGCTCAATCACAGTATTTCGAGCAGTCTATGTGTATCAAAGAACAGTGCCTGTCCAATCATAATGTGAGAACAGTAGTCTTGCATAATACTGAAGAAATTAATGAAAAATGTTGCATGTCATGGGGCCGTGTGGGCGTGCTTCATGCACAGAATGTCACACCTGGGGCGTCAGTTTGGCAGAACTGGGAGATGAGGCTGGCCAGGTGTATGAGCAAACCACTGCTTCTGAAACCCCTGGCTTGATGCTACCACTGGGAGAAACAGCGTAGACCAGCTAAGTCTATTCTTGACACAACAAGATGTCCGTCCCTGGTGGGACGAACCAAAAATTGTGAGTCACATCGATGTCTCCACCAGTATCAGAGGAGGATCAAGGGAAGGCTCATATGAATGTGGACTAAACGGATGAAAAACTTGCAGAAGCTTGGGTCGAGCCAGTATACTGGAGGAGTACTGAGATCTACAGAGAGGGAAATGTGTGGAGGTGTGGTATGGCTGTGCTAGCAACTGGAGAATGGCTGGATGCTGTGTACGTGGAGCTCGGGGGTTGGGAGAAGGAGGCATGGGTATGACATTATGGTAGAAATATGCAAATGAAGCAGAACAACAATAGTGTAGTGGGTAGAGCATCCGCTAAATCAGCAGGCATTCCCGGTTCGAGTCTCACTGTGGCACAGTCTATTTTACATGGCAAAGCACGTTATAACCAATAGTTTTGTTGCAAAACCCACTAGATAGCATATATATGAACTGGAGTACTGCAAGAAATGCACATGTGACGTATCAGTGTCAAATGGAATAAGGCACTAGTAAGCATGCGTAAGCACAAATAAGCAATAGTAAGCATATGTACACACTAGTAAGCAGGCTTAAGGCCTTACAGCTGCTTTAAAGTGCCTTAATCACTCTGTATCCAATGGATCTTTGTCAGCCCAGCAACAAAATAAACAGCCATGCAGGTCATGAACCCAGGACCCTATACATCATAGTTCCAGTAGCTATCCACCAAGCCATCACAAAAGTACAGAAGAATGAGGTAGTAATAAACATGTCCTCACCATAGTATGACCAAACTGAACCTGTGAAAGGCATCAGTATACAGTCATATGTGCCATAACTGAGTACAGAACATACATATGTGAACAGGAGTACTGCAGTAAGTCCAGATGTGAGGTGTTATTGTAATTAAGTGTAGAAGTTCCCAAGACCCCATACAGTGTACGTACATATGTCTCAAGGATACAAGACACATATATAACAAGTGATGAAGGAGAAATCAATACCAAAAGCCAAATATGATGCATATCAAATAATACACTCTGCTAAGCAGAGGAAAGCCCTGCCTCCCAGACTACTGGCAGGAGACTACCAGTGGGAGAAACAGTGTCAACCTGCTAAGTCTAATCTTAAATGCATGTTCATTCCTGGCAGGATAAATCCCAAAAATTCTGCTAAAAAGAGTCCTCGGGGTAACATACCATGCCTCAAAGGTAAGCAAAGATGGTAATGTATGTTCGCGGACTAAATGTGTGGGAAGCAGTGGGTTGGGACAACTTATGCAAAGGGTCCTGAGAAGTGGAGAGTGAGCAATGTGTAGTGGTGTGGTTAGATTCAGCTAGAACCTGTAGGAAGGATGATTGATGTGGAGGAGAAACAGGGGGGAAGGGAATAATGGGTATGACGTTATGGACCAAGGTGTGCCGGGGTTGGATGAACCCATTTTAATGTGACTGGCCCATGGATGTCAGTGAGAAAGGAGGGGGGACATAGGGAAGGTACTGAGACATACCATTTCCCATGGCAAATCACATTATGGGTAATATGTATGTTGCATAACCCACAAAATAACATATATATATATATGAACTGGAGTATTGCAGCCACAAAATAACATTTTGTTAAGCCCATCAAAATGTACAATAGTGATGACAGACTGGGCCACAGGATACCAAACGATCAACAGTTTGTAATGCAGGTGTATAGTTCAGCAGCCTCTATCTAAACTCTGTACAACCTCATTGGGTGGTAAAGACATCATGTGAACAAATGGGTTGTAACTGTGACATAATAAGGCATAACTGACACCATCACATGCACACTGACAAACAGAACAGTCTGTCTGGCAGGAGCCAGTAGGCTTGCAGTAACCCAATATATGTAAGTAATGTAAATATAGGTGAAGTATACGGCACTTTACATCCAGATACCTTAAGGCAGCTCACCCCTGCTATCCTAACATATTTAACAGCCTAGGTCATTTATGGTGCCCCCCCCAGACTCAATAATACAGGACCATATACCACTGTTACATACACTGGCCTCTGGAGTGCATGACAGCACACATGTATTGTGTAGGTGACGTTCACACATATATATCTCCAGCCCCACCATATGTGTGGGGGATACAACAGAAGTGGACTGATGGCAGCAATGGCACTGTGATATACTCTCAGCTCACTAAGGAACATCCCCCCACAGCATGTCATATGTGCAAAGCTTGATATGTAGGTCATGTACTGCTAGCACTCAACACACACACTGCCAGTGTAATATCTGACACAGCACCTGTGTGGTGAACAGACAAAACATGATAGGCACACCTCTGGCCACCAAGAGGATAGATCCACAGTTGAGAGCTATGCAGACAGACTGCATTCCAAGGTAAACTAGTATGTACACACACATCCTGTAACACCAGTACTATACACAGCATAACACAACTCTGCTCACACTCTGTCTGTAGTTCCTGAACCTCCTACAGATATGTAGCTGCTCTGAGTGTGCCAGTTCTCATGTAAGAGGTATTGCTCCCTGCTGTCTGTAACACTGATACCCACACACAGGAGGGACTGTACAAACATCCACAGAATGTCCAGGTTATGTCATCCAGAGAACAACCCTGCAATACCAGACTACAACTCTTACCACACTTTTCGGCCACCAAATCAAGACCAAAACACTAAAGGTGGAGGAGTGTCCATATTCACCAAGGATATTCACACCTCCAGGCTAGTTGCCCAACACAATGCATCTGAAATTCTCCAGGTGCAACTAACACTAGGTAAGACTGTAATCCAAATTGTAGCTTGCTACAGATCCCCCACCATGCCCCTAGATTCTCACTACACCTTTCTAAACACACTGGAAAATATTAAGATACAACCAAACACCCTAATACTGGGTGATTTCAACTACCCTGCCATTAACTGGGAAAACTATTTGGGTACCAACACCTTTTCCCAGCAGTTCTTGGAATTCATAAATTCCAATGCCCTGGATCAACTAATCCATTGTCCCACCAGGGGCTCCAATATCCTAGACCTGGTCATTATCAACATGGGAGATAGATGATCCACACCAGTGGTCACCCTCTCATTGGTCAGATCTGACCATAAGCAAATCACCCTTGACATCCACACCCTAACCCCACCCTCCAGTAAGGAAACCTCCATAAAAAAAACTTCTCCAGAGCCAACTTCATGCTACTCAAGCCAGAATTGACAAACTTCATGGCACCCATGCAGACAGGGTCTGAAAGTTCGACTGCTGAAGCCTACATTTGGGCACTGTATGAACACATCCACTCGTATATGAATCGTGCCATCCCAAATAGAACCAAGATGCTCTTCTCCAAAAAAAGGAAGCCAATCTGGTGGTCCCCTGCCATAAACAAACTATACAACATAAGGAAGAAACTGTTACAGAAAAGAGGAAAATCCCAGGATGCAAAAAACTCCCTTACCAGCCTCAGTAAGAAGATGAGATCCCTCATAAAATCCTCAGAAGCTAGTTACGAAAATAAAATCACCAAAGATTCCAAAGAATCTGGCTAACAAAGTTTGCAGATGACTGTCAATAATCTAAATGGCAATGCTCAGATCTGCTCTGAGCTACAACAGAATGGCATTAACTATACTGATCCCAAGGATATTGCCAATATCCTGGCAGATCGATTTAGTGCCAACCTCACCCCCTTCTCACCCTCTAAAGGGTCCATCTCAATACCAAAAGATTGCCAAATTAATCATGGCCACACAGGTAGAAACTGCACTCTCCAAAGCTAAGAATACAGCATCCATGGGACCAGATGACATCCTGGGCTGTGTACTACATAAACTACAAAATGAACTGGCACCTCACCTAAGTGTCATGTTTAACCATAGCCTCACCTCAGGCTTTGCGCCCACTGAGTGGCGCACAGCTACAGTTATCCCACTCCACAAGGGGGGATCCACCTTGGATCCCAGGAACTATCGTCCCATCAGTCTGATGAGCCTGATCTGCAAGGGCATGGAACGCATTATCATGGAACTTATAAACAAAGACATTGGCAACCTTCAAACACTGGACCCCACCGAGTTTGGGTTCGTGAAGGGCTGATCTTGTCTCCTGAACCTGATTGACTTCTTTAAATCAGTCTCCATAGCTGTGGATGAGTGTGAGGCAGTCCACACAGCCTATCTGGACCTTGCCAAGACCTTCGACACCATCCCCCACTCTGGAATCATAGATAAGCTTACTAAGCTGGGCATAAATCCCTACGTCACTTGATGGATTGCCAACTGGCTTACTGACAGAACCCAGATTTTAAAAGTAGCCGACTCCAAATCTTGCTCCAGACAAGTGACAAGTGGAGTATCTCAGGGTTCAGTCCTGGGACTGCTCTTGTTTGGCATCTACTCCTCTGAAGTGCAGGCCAACACTAAGGGACTCTGGCTAACAAAGTTTGCAGATGACTGCAAACTGGGAGCCATTATTGAATCCCTAAATGATGTGGATATTCTACAAAAAGGCCTTACAGAAACAGATGCTTGGTGCCAGAGCCATGGGCTCAAGCTTAATGCCAAGAAATGTATCGTTATCCCCTTTGGGAAAAACCATGTACCCATGAATTACAACATAGGAGGCAGTACACTAAACACCGAAAGTGTGATGAGAGATTTAGGGACACGGGTGGACAGTGGTCTCACATTCGATAACCACATCGCCACAACAGTCAGGAAATCCTTCTATGTGGCACACCTCATCACTAAGGGTTTTTCATCCAGAAGAAAGGAGGTCATTGTCTCGCTGTACTCATCTCTCATTAGACCCATTATAGAGTATTACGCCCCGTTTGGTATGTACCTCACAAGACATCTGCAACAGCTGGAAAAGATGCAGAAATACCTCACTAAAAGAATCACAGGCCTAAAGCAGATGCCATATGCTGACCATCTAAAAAAATTCTGTTGCATATCATCTACTCAGAGGTGATCTCTGCTTAACATACAAGGCCATGTCAAACCCTGACATGCTCCACTTAAAGAAATCCCAATCCCTCAGAGTGACACTCTCCAGGGATCTAAGCCTTGTCATCACAATGAACAAAACACGCTGGAGGGATTGGTTCCTGACCCCGAGACTCCCCATACTCTGGAGTAGACTGCCCACACATGTCAAGCAGAGTGTCTCCTTGGCCCTCTTCAAAAAGAACCTTGATGATTGGATGGGAGATAGGAAATTCACCCCGGGGATCATGTCAGTCGCCCTGCTAGACAGGGGTCCAGGGAAGTAAATATTGTAGGAAGAAATATCCAGGGAATTGTTATGGCTAGGCTTGTATAGGCCCTAGGGCCAATAGCCTAGTACCAACCTATGAACCTATGAACCCCTACTGTACATAACATGTGAAGCAGTTTGATATCTCACTGGCCTGTTAGCAGATATGATGACACTAATTATTGTGTACAGCACATATGCACCATGCCATGCATATGTACACAGGCTGACAGAGTTGTGGCTGGCAGCACATACACAGGGTCAATAAGGACATGTTGCTGTGATAACCTCATACGTTTACTGTTGTAACAGGGTTTGTGGCAACATATTTCCTATAAGTGATAAGAAGCTAGTAACTGTCATAGCTTTCACCATCTACAGACTGAAATCCCCACACTACCGTATGCAGTCAACAGATAGATGCTCGGTGGGTAACACATGAAACCAAAGGCACAACACACTGCCCTGTCTGCAGATGACCCTGCAGATGGGGATTCCACATAAACATGGAACTGACATGGCAGGTATGGAGACCGTAGGAAAGTCATATCCACACACACAATGTTAAACCAACAGTACTCCACATGCAGTATAGCAGCACTTACAGTCTGTAGTCAGGTCAGGCACATCCCCCTCCTGTGTGTTGCCTTGTTTCCACAGTGTATGTTGTTAGAGATAAATTCCCAATCCATTTCAGATGTTGTTTGCCAACCAACAGATCTTGTTCCTGCTCACAGTGAATGACAAAGGCCATCACCAACATGATGTTCCTAGATATTGGAGTGTGTTTCCATGCAATTGGCTATGGGAATGTCACCATAGCTGTTCCACATGCAAACAGCTAGGGAAGGGCTGCAATTCATGCAGAGGCCATCAGCTGATCATGAGCATCACTTAAAATACAGCAGAGTGCCTCCTTGGCCCTCTTCAAAAAGAACCTTGATGATTGGATGGGAGATAGGAAATTCACCCCGGGGATCATGTCAGTCGCCCTGCTATACAGCAGAGTGCCTCCTTGGCCCTCTTCAAAAAGAACCTTGATGATTGGATGGGAGATAGGAAATTCACCCTGCTGCCACAGTCGAACACCAGCGTCAACTGGGCGGCACAGTGGTGCAGCGGTTAATGTTGTCACCTCACAGCAAGAGGTTCTCCAGTTCAATTCTCGGCTGGGGTGCCTTCTGTGTGGAGTTTGCATGTTCTCCCTGTGTTCGCTTGGGTTTCCTCCGGGTACTCCAGTTTCCTCCCACATTCCAAAGGCATGTATCTGGAGCATTTCTCCCCGGGCATCCACTGAAAACAGGCTCTGTGTAACCTAGTCAGACTTTCCCGGTCAACAAATGATAAAATAAATAAATAAATACACATGCTGCTGCCTAAGCAAAGCAGGTGTAGGTCTCCACATCCACCAGAAAGAGAGTGGGAGAGGCACAGGCAAAGACATGTCAGGGAGGAGTGGGAGAGTAAAACTGCAGCTTGTTTGTGTCACACACCTACCAGCACAGGGTATCAAACCCCTGACAACTATGTAGTGTTAGCACAGTTGGATGCAGTTATTGGATGCGCCACATGGGTTACTTGTTTTGGAGCCCTCAGAACATATATGTGATGGTGACTGACATCTGCAACAGGGATATGGTAGCTATACAGTAGGTGATGTATATGTGCCTGTCTGCATGAACAGGTGCCAGCGTCAACTCAGCCACACTCTCACAGGGACACACACACATTAACACTCTTGGCAGAGCCAGGAGTACAAATCATCAGTAGCGGGATTGCCACAACACATCACTGTACAGGTATGACATGCACCACATGGGTCATACGGAAGTTATATGTGCAAAGGTATGAGGAGGTGTCTGACATCAGACAGCATGCTTCAGTATGCCCATGGGAGTTGTAGTGAGTGTGGATGTGAACATATGCACAACACACAGACATACACACAGGGTGCCAATACTGACATGCATGGGTGCATGTCTGCATGGGTGTGTGGTGTTCGACTGTGGCAGCAGGCTATACAAGGGTAGGCAATGTGTATACCTTGGCATCAGGCCACATGACAATGGTCTGCATTGTGTCTCAGGGCTGTAGTTGCTGCATTTGCCCACACAGGTGGTTATTGTATCCTCCATCCAGTCACCTGGGTGACTATTGTGTGTGGATAATGCTGTGCATCGCTTACCATACATGTGTTCCTTAGTCCATGACATGGACAGTGTCTGAGATATGCACACCTCCCACATGCATGTACAGTGACATGTGGAACTGTACCTGGGGGGATGTGGCCATGTTGTGAACACAGATTATAATTATATGTGCCAGTCTCACCCACCTGTGGTGGGGACCAGTAATGGGCAGCAGGTTTACTCTGCACCTACATTGATAGCATGCTAACATCATTCGCTGATGTCAGTGGCATCTGTCCATACAGTGCATGTTGTCAGACATGGTATGTCTGTTGTGGGTCACATGTGATGGCACCACAAGTGGTGCAGGTGTCCATTGGGGAACATGGGGGAGGTGCACTGTCAGCATGTACATGCATATTGGACAGATGGACAGGGTGCCATGCCCTCTGTAGCCCACTGCTATCACTCCATAGTTACTGTCAGTGGCCAATATGCAGTGTACTACCAACATATTGGCTGTTACCTAGGCATATGTGTGTGTGTGGGTTGAGAGTGTGCTCTGGGTAATACTAGGGTTGCTAACTGTGATTGCCTAGCCTTGATGTCACATGTATGGATATGGCTTTACACCCCAGCCTCTCAGCTATTTTACATCTGTTATCCCTATATGGTGGGCATTGTGATATATAGTAGGGCCACCATATAAGAAATATGCAAAACCCACTCCACATTGGCCACATGCTCACAACCACCTCTACACTGGATACGAGTTACAAACTCGCACACACACACACACACACACACACACACACACACACACACACACACACACACACACACACACATACCTGTCGTATCTGGGAGTAGAACCCCTTCCTGATTAGTTTATTATACCAAAGCACTACTCAGTTATAGTACGCACCACACACATTACTGAAGTATTCCTTCCACAAAGGAGTATTTCACAAAGAATGACATCAGCAGGATTGCCAAAGTAGGCCATTTGAAATGTATTGCGGGTGACTAGCCTA
The DNA here is from genome assembly GCF_019279795.1 of Protopterus annectens. Classification (NCBI taxonomy): domain Eukaryota; kingdom Metazoa; phylum Chordata; order Ceratodontiformes; family Protopteridae; genus Protopterus; species Protopterus annectens. Next base: position 1,049,347,793 of record NC_056733.1, read on the forward strand.
AAATGCATTGCTCCCTTCACAGACAGTGAGACACACACAAAACATCCACAACCGACATGTGTGGGTATAGAACCCCTGACAGAGGTCTATATCACACTACAGCATGGAGCTGTTATAGGACACACCACAGGGATTACTAGAGAGCTCTTTCTCCAAAGCTGTATTTCACAATGAATGACATCAGCAGGATTGCTAAAGTAGGCCATTTGAAATGTACTGAGTGTGACTAGCCTTTAATGCATTGCTCCATATACAGACATTGAAACACATACAAAACTGCCATGGGTGGGGATGGAACCCTACCACAGTTCTAAAGCACAATCCAGCAGTACACAGTTACAGGATGTGCTATGGAGAGTACTGGGCTACAACCTTCCCAGAGGTGTATTTCTAGATGGGTGACATCAGCAGCCTTGCCAAAGTTGAGTATATGAATTGTAAGGAGTGTGAGTACCTTAAAAAATATTGCTCCCTATACAGTCAGAGACAGACAGACATGCACACAAACACACACACACAGTTGCCAAGTCTGGGGTTAGAACACCTACTTAGCTACTTTATCACACTACAGCAGTATGCAGTTACAGGACACACTACAAAGATTACTGGGCTACAACCTTCCCAGAGGTATATTTCTAGGTGGGTGGCATCATCAGCCTTGGCAAAGTTGAGTATATTTATTGTAAGGAGTGTGAGTACCCTAAAAATCATTGCTCTCTACATAGCCAGACATGCATGCAAACACACACTCACAGTTGCCAAGTCTGGGGTTAAAACACCTACCTAACAACTTTATCACACTACAGCAGTATGCAGTTACAAGACATGCTACATAGATTACTGGGCTACAACCTTCCCAGAGGTGTATTTCTAGGTGGGAGACATCAGCAGCCTTGCCAAACTTGAGTATATGAATTGTAAGGAGTGTGAGTACCCTAAAAAGCATTGCTCTCTACACAGTCAGAAACAAACAGATGCACACAAACACACACACACACACACACACACACACAGTTGCCATGTCTGAGGTTAGACCTCCTACCTAACTAGTTTATCACACTACAGCAGTACACAGTTATGGGATGCACCATGGAGATTACTAGGCTACATCTCTCCCAAAGGTGTATTTCACATTGGATTACCTCAGCAGGCTTGTCATAGTAGGGCTATAGGGAGGGAGGTGTGTGCATGGGCCATAACCCATTCATGTACGAGTTGACACACCACATGCGGGTACACACGGGGTCATATGTCACAGGTATGTGTATACAGCTGCTAGATGACTACTTCCTTGTACAGTCATGTTGCACAGCTGGCACATGCACCACATAGTCTGTAATGCTGACAGATACTGGTGGCTAGTATCTGCAGTTTGTGACACGTGCACCTCATGTGTTTGGGGCTCTTTGGCTGTGTGCTGGTTGGGACAGGCCTTGATGGCTCCTTGTCACAGTCACCCTCTTCCACACATCTATGTACGTCTACCTTTGGCTTATTATAGTGTGTCGCCCTGACATATATGTCTGTATTCCTATCCACTGTATGTGCAAGGCATGAGTGGTGCATACTGATGAGTGTCTGCGCTAACATCTGCAACTGCCAGATATGTCTAGTCCACTGGTGTTTGCAGTCATGGCCTTCATGTGTTTAAGTGTGTAAGCATGCCCAGTATGACCTTTCAGTATGTTGTTCACTGACATTGCCTTCATTTCTCTAAGTGTATGAGCATGCCCAGTATGGCCATCTGTAGTGGATGTGTGGATCATGTCCAGGTAGTTTGTGCTGCAGTGCTGACCTTTGTGTTGTCCACTGACAGGTAGCATGCAGTGTTCTGCAGGGTATCCATCGATCAGTTGGCTTTGACTGTTACTACATTTCTGCATAGCGGGGGGGGGGGGACCAGACTATTTCTACATTTCTACACAGGGTTGGGGGGCACACCTGACTGTTATTACATTGCTATGTAGGATGGAGGGTACAAGTGACACTGGTACACATTTGCTATGACTGTACTGGTATGTCATGTACTCCATTTCATTCTGTATTGCTAACTATTATGCTGACTAGAGGCACACCAGTGTACTACAGGTCATGGCTTTGGTTGCCCTACATATTATTGTCTGAGTTCCTACCCTTCGGAACTAACATTCTACTGCCTGCCCTGCTGTGGTCTGTCTGTGTAGGTGTGGTTGTGGGGTTAACAATAGCCATCATTCTGGGGCCATCGCACAGGCTCTGTTTGGGTTTGTCTACACCTGTCCTGCTGGCTGCGACTGTTGTTGGGTATGTGAACCATCCTTACTGGGATATGTGGGTCATATGGACACACATGTCACTCAGCAAATTTCCTGCAGTAGGTTTTGTCACCCTGTGTAGTGCTGTCTGCTATGGTGACTCCAGTATGTGTTACACATGTCAGGGTGCCACTATGGGTGTCTACTGTCTGCTGCATAACATTCAGCCACCCAATTCCCTTGCATGCTCACATCCATACTATAGCAACAGGTAACACATTCTACTCCATTTGGCAAGTGGTAGGTAGATTGACTTACCTTGTGGGTGTGCCAGACTTGTGGATGGTGCTGGAGGGCTGCTTATGTTGGATGCACATACTACACTCCCTATACATGGTTGAGCACAGGTGGTGTCATGTTTGGCATCCCTTTTACTGCATGTGTGAGTCAGAGAGAGGTGTCATTCCCTCGGACCCTACTGTGTCAGTGCATGTGCTATGCATTGCCTCTTTGCCAAGGCCAGGGAATACTGGGGCAGGCTCAGGTTCTTCCTCCTCCAGGTCATTCTGTGCCTGTGCAGGCCTTGGCATTGGTGGGGGGCTGTGTGGGCCTGCCCCATGCTGTTTCTAATGCAGCTGTTTCCGCAGGATCATATTGTGTAGCATAGCACATACCATAACAATTTGGGTACATGTAGCTGGTGAATACTGCAAGGCTCCACCAGATGTGTCCAGATACCGGAACTGTGACCTGAGCATCTCAAACACCTGCTCTATTATATGTCTGGCCTGTGCGTGTGCCTCATTATGGCATTCTTGCTCTGGTATGCGTGCATTTCTGATGGGTGTCATCAGCCACGTCTCTAGTGTGTACCCAGCATCCCCCACTAGGTGACCATACGGTATGTCCCCATTGGCAAATCTCTGGTACAGCTGCATCAGATGCCATATGTGGGAATCATCATAGCTTCCAGGGTAGCCAGCACACACATTCATTATAATGCCCTGAGCATCACATATGACCTGGCAGTTGATAAAGGGGATGCCCTTGCGGTTGATGTAGGCCCTACCTTGCTCACCGGATGGTGCTTTGATGCATATGTGTGTGCAGTCTATAGCACTCACTACTGCAGGGTATTCTGCTATTTGGCAGAAGAGATGCATATTGCTGGTCAACACCTCATGGGTGTTGAGGAAATATACATGCTCACTGGCATGTGCTGACATGGCATCCAGGAACTGGTGGAATACTCTGGATGCAGATGCCTGTGAGATGCCCATGATATCCCCAGTTGTGCTTTGAGAGGTACCTGTGGCTAGTATACCTATGCCTACACATACCTTGGTATCCACATGGATGGGCTCCCCTTGGTCAGTTTGGTGAGTCAGGTGTGGCCAGCACAGCTCAACTATTTGCTGTAGGAAGTCTCTTTCCACCTTATAGCACTCCACTATCTCCAGCTCACGTAGCCCCTGGTAGGTTACCCTGGGTCTGTACACTCTTCTCTGTGTCCTCACTGTGGGTTGTTCGGCAGCATTCACATCTTCACCACCCTCAGCCTCCTGCACATGTTGTTTGCTGCAGCCCTTCTCATTTTGTAGGTTTGTTTGTTAAAATTTCCCCGCATGTATACACCGGTGGTGTAGAGTGTGGGAAATACCAGTGGGGAAGGTGTTTGCTTAGTTTATATTAGTGTTCTAGGCTGGGCTGGTCTGCTGCCTGTGTAATTGGCTGATTCTGATACATTTCACCTGCCAGCTAGGCTAGTTCTCCTTGATTACCTTCCTACTGCTGTTTTCCCTTCCCATTGCCTCCCTTATTGAGCGCCTCACAAATGGAGAGCTCAAATGTGCACATTGCTGCTATTTCCTGGTTTAACTTAATTTTTCTTCCTGTAAAGCCCAGTGCATGGTGCGCAAACCTGCTTACACTTTGTAGAGAGTGCTAGGCAGGTTTTGACACACCCCCTAGCTTAGCTGTGCTAAGCTAGGAGAACACCCAAGCCACAGGGCTCCAATCCGCTTACAGTATGCCTGACAGACCCACCCATGATGTCACCTACCTCCTAGTCTTGCACTCAGCTATTCATACTCTTACACTGTTGGGACCTGCCTCACATGCTGGGGAAAACTGGGATTCACTATCCTTCCCCTCATTTGCATAGGATTGCCTGCTAATGCATAGTTACATGTGTCACACTGAGACTCCCCCCTTAGCAACCCCTACTCACTGGCCAGGTTGTCTTCTGCCTGCCATTGACTTGATTGGCAGAATACTGATTTTATAGTTTCATAGTTTCATAGTATATTACTAGGCTATCTGCCCCGGGGCATTTGTAAGCCTAGCCATAGTGATGTGGCTTTTGCCACCTCCATGAAATGGTACAAAAATGTACAGAATAAATCTAGAATACTGTGCCTCTGTCTAGTAGTGACATAGTGAAGGTCCCCTTATATAATATAATTAATTTACTGTGCCCCTGTCTAGCAGTGACACAGATGTGACCCCTGGTTTAAACTTACGATCTCCCATCCACTCATCAAGATTTCTCTTGAAGAGAGTCAGTGAGGGGCTCTGCCTAATACAAACTGGGATCCTGTTCCAAAGCATGGGAAGCCTCTGGGTTATGAATCTATCCCTCCAGCATGTCCTATTCATACTTGTGCCGAGGTTTAAGTCTTTAGCTCTCGTGGTCCTAATGGATTTGGATTTTTTGAGGTGGAGCATGTCCATCAGATCCTGATTGGACATGGCCTTGTACGTCAGGCAGAGATCACCTCTGAGCAGGCGGTATGCTACTGAATAGAGCTGAAGTTTCTTTAGTCTGGCAGAATAAGACATATGTTGGAGACCCTTGATCCTTTTGGTGAGGTACTTTTGTGGTCTCTCCAGCTGTTGCAAGTGCCGGGTGAGGTACATACCAAATGGGGCATTGTACTCAATCATGGGACTGATGAGGGAGGAATATAGGGTGCAATGACATCCTTGGATCTGGATGTGAAACCCTTCATGATGAGGTGTGCAAGGTAGAATGTTTTTCTAACCACTTTGGCAATGTGGGTGTCAAATGAGAGGTCGCTGTCTACTTGGGTCCCTAGGTCTCTGATTACTTTTTCCATACTCAGTGGGTTGCTGTCTATGTGATAATTTGTGGGTACTTTGTTTTTTTCCAAAAGGGATATCTATACATTTTTTGGCATTTAGTTTAAGGCCGTGACTATGGCACCAGTTGTCCGTTTCAGCGAGGCCTTTTTGTAGGATGTGTGTATCTGCTGGTGTATCGACTATGGCACCTAGTTTGCAGTCATCTGTGAACTTTGTCAGCCACAGCCCTCCCATGTTTGCATTAACATCTGAGAAATAAATGCCAAACAAGAGGGGTCCCAGGACAGAACCCTGTGGGACACCACTTGTGACTGGCTTTGAGTCTGACATTGCTCCAGCAATTTTAACGTTATGGGTTCTGTCCTTTAGCCAGTTTGCAACCCATCTAGTGACATAAGGGTTTACATTTAAGCCGTTTAGCTTATCTATGATGCCTGAGTGGGGTATTGTGTCGAAGGCCTTAGCCAAGTCCAGGTATGCTGTATGGACTGCTTTGCCCTCATCAATGGCTCTAGTGACTGTTTCGAAAAAGTCAACCAGGTTTAAAAGGCAGGATCTGCCATTTACAAAGCCGAACTAGGTGGGGTCAAGCGTCTTTAGGTCCCCTATGTCTCCGTTTATGAGTTCCATAATGATTCTTTCCATAGCTTTGCAGACCAGGCTAGTCAAGCTTATGGGGCGGTAGTTTCCAGGGTCTGTAGAGGCACCCCCTTGTGGAGTGGGACCACTGTTGCTGTATGCCAGTGTTCAGGTACATATCCCGAAGTAAGGCTAAGGTTAAATAGCATTTTTATGTGTGGGTTTAGCTCCTCTTGGAGTTCACGTAACACACACCCTGGGATACCGTCAGGTCCCATTGATGCTGTGTTATTTGCTTTGTTTAGGGCGGTTCTCACTTGGACATCTGAGATGACAGGGAGATTACATTCAGCTGGGATAAGTATTTCTTCTTTTGGGGGTGGAGGTGAGAAATTTGCACTGAACCTGTCAGCCAGAATGTTAGCAATATCTGTGGGTTCAGTGTATTTTTTGTTGTTGTGAACCAACTCTGAGTATATCTGAGGGTTTCTGCCCAGGTTTCTAACATAGCTGAAGAAGGCTTTGTGGTTATCTTTAGTGTCCTTAGCGATTTTTCTCTCAAAGTTTGCCTTGGATGTTTTTATGAGAGAACATAGTTTTCTGCTAATGTTGATCAGAGATGTCTTCCCTTCATGGGATTTTGCTCTGACGTGCAGTAGCTTCCTTCTTTTGTTATACAATTTGATTATGGCTGAGGTCCACCAGACAGGATGCTTACATTTGGTGGAGAGGGACTTGGATTTGTTTGGGATTGCATGATCCATGCATTCTTGGAGATGTCCATAGAAAGCATTTGTGAAGGATTCAGCATTGTGGGATGTGGTATCCACTGGCACAGTGGGCTTAAAGGATACCATCTCAGTCTTAAGAAGAGTGAAGTCTGCTTTTGAGAAGTTTTTCACTGTGGTCTTTTGTGCTGGGGTGGAGGTGGGATATATATATCCAGGGTGATTAGTTTGTGGTCAGATCTCACTAGTGAGGGTATACTTCCGGTGTGGAGAATTTTGTCCCCATGTTTGTGATGATCAGGTCTAGTATATTATCTCCCTAGTGGGAGAGGTGACTAGTTGTTCCAGTGCATTTGAATTTATGAATTCCAGGAACCTTTGGGCTAGGGTATTAGGGCTAGAATAATGTACCCAATCTATGTTTGGGTAGTTGAAGTCTCCCAGTATGATGGTATTTTGTGATACATTCATATCCTCCAATGTCTTCAGGAAGGCTGAGTGGGGTTCTTGAGATTGGGAGGGTGGTCTGTAACATGCTACCAGTTGTATAGCAGTTTTGCCTATGGTTAGTTGCACCTGTATGGTCTCTGATGCTTCATGTGTTGCTACTAATCTGGAGGTGTGGGTGTTCTTTATGAATATGGACACTCCCCTCCTTTGTGGTTCGGCCCTTTTGGGCGAAAAGCATGATACGAGGTATAGCCTGGTAGTGCTGGGGTGCTCTCAGGAGCCTTGAACCAGGTTTCAGTTACTGCACAGACGTTGATGTTCTCCATGCTGAGGAGTGCATCAAGTGCCTGCATCTTGAGATTTAGACTTCTGGCATTGAGCAGCATTACCCTTAGTGTTTTAGTTAGAATGCTTGTTTTAGGTTTATTTTCTTATTTTCCCATCGATCCCATTTGCGCGCCACTGCCCTATGCTTAAACAGCGATGATCAGTGACACTTAAATAAAAGTTGCATTTTTTACATTTTGTATTGTTTGCAATGCCAATGGCCTTATACTTGGCCACTGGCATGCTTCCTCAATGATATGCAGCTTTTATTTGGAGCTGTCATGTCTCCGTTTTGGATTTTGCAGAAATGTACTCGGTTACTAACCGAGTACATTTCTGCAGATTACACTAGTCCTGCATGGCCTGATTCCAGCTTCCTGGATAGCAGATTTACCTCATTTGCTTGGTTTTCACCTGCAAATGGGGTAATTTGCATACAGGGGCTGGGAACATGCAGGACTAGTGCAAGAGTGCTCATGCATATCAGACGTGCACGTACGTGGATCGTTCGGCCGCCATATTGCCAACATTACCTCTTACACTAATCATGCACACTGTGCAGGGCTTGCTGAATCCAGTGGAAAGATTAACAAAAAAAGCAAATGATAACTGGCATAGGCCCTCTAACAACAAAATCCAGAATTAATAAAGTTAATTTTTGATACTGTAAACAGTCAAGACTCAAGGCAATAGCACAGCTAGAATTAAAACCCACACATAATATAAGCAACAAAAAAAAGAACACACACACACACACACACACACACACACACACACACACACACACACACACACACACACACACACACACACACACACAGCAGAGGCTCACACAACAAATCCAACAATGAGCCAACTTAAACAAATGCTGAAAAAGGATAAATATATTTAAGCGGGTGAAGGGGCTTCAACCTCACACCTTCTTTATTTATATATACCAACTCCACTATTGTATGACTGCAAATATGTAGAAAAAGCTCACGGGCAGTGAATCACTACAATAACTACAAAAAGAGGCAAACTTATATAAAGAAAAACAAAAGAATGTACAGGAACCATGCTGCTCATGATTCCATGCCCAGTACTGACAGACTGTTGACCCACATAGGACCTTCCAGTACACTAGACTTACAAACTTAAAAACTAAATATAGCTTTAGATATTTATAGATATAGACTGAGGGATATAGATATGTAATATATAATATGTCTACTATATATGGATACACTAGGCAATCTTGAAGTACTGAAATGTTGAATTTCAGTACTTCAAGACTGAATAGTCGAAAGTGCAGTTACGTGAAACTGCACCATGTCAAATGCGGAAATGTCAAATCCGCTACCGTGGTATCGCATTTGTGATGTGTGGAGCGGTTTGTGGATTTATCTGGGGTTTCATGTAAGTGGTGTTTGTGTAAGGGTATTTGGCGGGAATTTTAGTGTGTGTGAGTATGAATAATGGTGTTTTTTGTGTACTTGTGTGTTTAGTGCGACCTCAGAGTTAGAATATATAAGTTGGGGGTGTGCAGGGGGGTTTGCCCCCCTGCTTATATGTAGGGTAGGTGTGTTTGTGTGTTATGTTGTGTTTGTGTGTGTTGTTTTGTTTGAGTGTAGTTAGGTACGTGTATGTATGTGTGTTTATGTGCCGGTTGGTGTGTGTGTGTGTGTGTGTGTGTGTGTGTGTGTGTGTGTGTGTGTGTGTGTGTGTGTGTGTGTGTGTGTGTGTGTGTGTGTGTGTGTGTATGCTCATGATTGTGCTATTCTGTTTTGGGTATTCAGATATGTGGGTTTTCGACTATTCAGTCTCGAAATACTGAAATTTGACATTTCAGTATTTTGAGACTGTCTAGTGAATCCACTATATATATATATATATATATATATATATATATATATATATATATATATATATATATATATATATATGTAAATTGGTTTATAGGAGGTTACTAGGCTACCAATCATAGAGCCTTTACAAGCCTAGCCATGTTAATCCCAAGTATCCCTATTTGTTTTTTTTTTTTTCGGTACTTCGCAGAATGAATTTATGAACAGAGCGGGTCTGTGATCAACCCTGGCTACCCCTGTCCATAAAGGACAAGAGCATCTGCGGTCTCCCATCCAATTATCTAGGTTGCATTTGAATAGGGTCAGTGAGGAGCTCTGCTTTATGTGATTAGGGAGTCTATTAGAGAAGCGGCTGTCTCTGGGAGACATATCTATCTCTCCAGCATGATCTGTTAATGTCATAAGCTAGGTTGAGATCCCTATAGCGAGTGACTCTTGAGCTATTTGACTTGCAGATGTGCAGCATTTCCATTAGGGCAGGGTTGGAGATTGCCCTATAGGCCAGACACAAATCACCTCTCAGCATCATATAAGAAACTGAGTAACCTGGCAGGGCTTTCAGCCAGTCCATGTAGGTCATGGTTTGGACTCCCTGTATTTTCTTAGTGAGGAACCTCTAAGGTCTGTCCAGCTGCTGCAAATGTCTGGTGAAGTACATGGAAAGAGTGCATTATACTCTGTTACTGGTCTGATGAAGGTCATGTATAGTAGAGTTATAACATCCCTTGACCTCAATGCTATGCCTTTGCTTATGAGGTGCACTGTGTAGAAGGCTTTCCTTACCACTGTGAAAACTTGGTGGCCAAAGTTTAGATTGCTATCAACCTGTGCTCCCAAATCTCACACCACTGGGTTGGAACTCCACAGGGGTTGATGTCAATATGTTAATATATATATATATATATATATATATATATATATATATATATATATATATATATATATATATATATATATATATATACATACATACATGTATCTTTCTGTCTACACATGTATCTTTCTGTCTATCTATCTATCTATCTATCTATCTATCTATCTATCTATCTATCTATCTATCTGTTGTGTGCACACGTATGTGTGTGTGTGTGTGTGTGTGTGCGTGTGTGTGTGTGTGTGTGTGTGTGTGTGTGTGTGTGTGTGTGTGTGTGTGTGTGTGCAAAATAAAAGGGCAAAATGAAATAATTTGTCAAAAAGTATAAAAAATATATAAAATGACAGAATAAATTAACTGCAACACAACTATCATTTAAACTTTGATTCAGAGCTCTGTCAGACAGACTGCCATGTTAAGCAAAACTGCAAGTGTATCACATACACTATTTTGAAAATTTCAAGATATTTCTACATGTTTAGCAATAATTCTATGTGAATCAAGGACAGTGAAATGATTTTATTCTCCTTTCAGTTGTGGTGGATGCATTATTATGTTCTCATGCTATAAGGGTTATGCCTTATGCTGGTAGTCTCTGTTCTACTAAATAGCATTTTTGTGGCTTTGTCTTGTAACATACTCATACATGCTGTCTAAGTGTTTAAACCCAAACAAAACCTTTTAACATGCACCTTCTCGGTATATGAAAATGCTGCTCAGATAAAATGTGCAAGCAGGTAAGCAGTAAAGCCAAAAGGGTGTGTGTTATTGGGGAAATAATAATGCCCTCCCAGCGAGAGTTGTGACGCCCGATGCCACAGGAAGTGGTCCTCTCTGTGCACCCCTGGAAGGGCATTATTTCCACAATAACACAACCTGGGAGACATTATCACACTTAGAGAATGGGCTGTCTGTTAAGTTTTTTTTATTTTATTTTTTGAATTTTTATATAACTATAAACTTTTTTTGTAAGCCACAGTGGTGCAGCGGTAGCGTTGTCGCCTCACAGCAAGAGGTTCTCCTGTTCGATTTTCATCTTGAGGGCCTTCTGTGTGGAGACTGCATGTCCTCCCCGTGATTGAGTGGTGTTCAAAAAACATGCGTGAATGGGTGTGCCTTCGTTGAAGGTTGGGCATCAGGCTGCCACCGCTGCACCATAAAAATCGACTACCAATCATTAGCGGACCGGAGTTCCACTGTGGCGACTCCTAACCAGGAAAAGCCAAAAGAAAAACAACATATAACTATAAACTTTTGTTATATTTTAGATGTGAAATAGTTCTTTAGCCTAATGTTTCAAACTGTCAGTAGCATGTGTAATTATTGCAGGAGGAAGAATTGTATTTACATTCAAAATATAAGTTATTTACATATTTAATCTCTAAGCAAACACACACACACACACACACACACACACACACACACACACACACACACACACACACACACACAGACACACACATTCAGAAGCACAGACTCACACATATACATGGACACATACAGCAGTTGCAGCCACTTTGATTTATTTATTTATTTATTTGCTTTTTGTTTACTGGGAAAGTCCACTGGGCCTAGGAGAGCCCATTTTCAGTGGAGGTCCGGGGAGAAATGCTCCATGGGATAAACTTTTACATTTAAGATTTACAGTTCAGTGAAATAATATTCAGTTCTACTAAAAACAAATTAACAGTAATCTTAAAGAGATAAAATTTCACAGAATAAAAAGTCAAAGAACAATTAACATGAAATGGAAAATAAGTGCAAGATGTACATGTGAGTAGTTCACAGTAGTGTATAGAGTAAAGCAGACATTGCTGACCTTAAGGGTTTAAATAAGTAATAGAAGTATCTGCTGTCATTTCAGAGATATTATCTTACCAAAGCTAGAACTACTATTTTACCAGTAATAGAGATGACTGGGATTACATGAAGTCTAGGGGGACTTGGTACAATTGCAAATCCAGCTAGATGAGAGGTGCGTATGAAGGGAAGACTTGAAATGAGTAAAGTTTTGAGATGATCTAATGGGAAGAGGTAAAGTATTCCAAGTTCTGGCTACAGAGTAAGAGGAGAGAAGCTCACCGGGAGAGAAGTTTGGTTTGTGAATTTGTAATAGTTGTTGGTCTCCTGATCTGAGTGGCCTGCTGGGAAGTTGATGAAGATGTTTAGGATGAAAGCATTAAATTCCATGCATTCTTACTGACAAGTATTTTTTTTTGGTTTCACTTTGTTGAGTTAAGACACCTCAGATGTCTCATTATGAGCAAATGAATGAAAAAAAAAAAAGAAATAAAATACAAGGCATTACAACTCCCCACCACACGTCTTTACTGTCCATGATTTTGCTGTATAGTGCTGGTCTATCACTCATAGACAATCTAATTTGCTGTAAATCAATGAGGACTAAAGTCAGTCAATAATGCAGACACAGGGGAGCCTGCAGGATTTTTTGCAGAGCCCCCCCCCCCATGCAGCCATTCCAGTGTCCAATTACTTGGCTATTTCTCCCCATTTGCCATAAATACTGCTCAAAGCTCTCAGTGTGCATACTGTTTCATGCTTTACATCTACAATGATTAAGGATATTTGGATTAAATTTACAACTGTTATTTCAAATTTTATAGCACAAACACTGATAGACATTTGCTAAACAAAGCAATAGTCTTACAATGAAAACAGACTTAGCATTAAAACTTCTCTGCCTTTGAAATTCACATTCATTGAAACAGCATTAAACCCACATTCAAAGAAAATGCATCTGGCCAGTGGTAGGTTAAGTCTACCTTTGGGCTGTTTTCAGATCATAGGCCCCTTACACACAATTTTAGGAGCATGCGAAAGTTCTTTGATTCACCTTCCTGACTGTATTAATTATAATATATAATAACTGAATTATATCCCTTGTATAATACAGAACCACTTGTTAGATTATGTTTTAAATTTATAGTTTTGAACATTTTCCAGTAAGCAATGAAACAAAACATACAAACCAATAATGACAAACTGCTCAATTTGGAACATTTCAACCATAAAAGGCCACTCAAACCTCTGTCATTACAATCCACCAATATCAGCTAATATGCACAATCTCTGCAGAAGTAAAAGCCATCTGTATAATTCCACATTAAAGAAATTTGAAACTAATAAAGATCTTGCTAGCAAACAACTCTATATTTCAGCATTTCATCTACAAATTCAGTGCCTGCTGCCCTTGAAGAAAAAAATGTCTATGTTACATTAAAAAAAGGATAAGCTGGTACCTTGCTAAAGGGAATGGGTGGCAAGCTGAAAAACAGGTTCATTTATTATTTATTTATTTGACATTTGTTAACCGGGTTGGTCTGACTGGGCAAGAAGCCTTTTTTCAGCAGAGACCCAAGTAGAAAAGCTCCAGACATATAAAATATATCTAAAACTTATACAAGTACAAATACAGATACAGAACTTAACAAATAATGGAGACAAATCAAGACGTATTAACACAAGATGTAAAACAGTAACATTCACACAGACTCCTGAATTCACAAAAGCTTGCAGAGAATGCAAGAGTGGTGCAGGAGCCCACACAGGCAATATGTCATCAGTATGAACAGCCTGCAGGGGCGTGCATGAGTGCTCCTGCACTAATCTTGCATGGACTAAACCTGGTATGCAAATCACCTCATTTGCAGGTGAAATCCATGCAAATTAGGTGATTTTGCAATCCAGTAAGCTTGCAACTGTCCGTGAAAGACTAGTGCTATCTGCAGAAATGTACTCGGTTAGTAACCGAGTACATTTATGCAAAATCCAAAATGGAGCTATGGCAGCAATAATAAAGGCTGCATATCACTGAAGAAGCATGCCAATGGCCAAATATAAGGCCATTGGCATTGCAAATGATAAAAAAAAAATAATCAACTTTTATTTTTTTTTTAGCTGATCTCAAGTGTTTAAGCATAGGGCAGTGGCGCTCAAATGGGATCGGGGGGAAATAAGAAAATAAACCTAAATAAAGCATTCTAACTAAAATCAGTATTCTGCCATGCAAATCAATGGCAGGCAGAAGGTAACCTGGCCAGTGAATAGTGGTTGCTAAGGGGGGGGGGGGGGCTCAGTGTGAGATATGTAACTATGCATTAACAGGCAATGCTACGCAAATGAGGGGAAGGATAGTGAATCCCAGTTTTCCCCAGCATGTGAGTCACTTCCCAACAGTGTAAGAGTAGGTTGGGAGGGTGGCCTAATGGTTAAGGTGTTTGCCTTACAAACACAAGGTGCAGGGTTTGAGTCTTACAAGGGATAATTGGCTAGGCTTAATATGGCTCGCAAGAGCAATTAGCTTAGTACTAATCTATGAACCTAATCTATGAACCTAATAGCTGAGTGTAAGCCCAGGAGATAGGTGGCATCATGGGTGTGTGTGTCAGGCATACTGTAAGTGGATTGGAGCCCTGTGGCTTGGGTTTGCTCCAAGCTTAGCACAGCTAAGCTAGCGGGTGTGTCTAAACCTGCCTAGCAGTGTTTACAAAGCGTAAGCGGGTGTGCGCACCATGCACTGGGTTTTACAAGAAGAATAAAGAAGTTAAACCAGGAAATAGCAGCAGTGTGCACATTTGGGCACTCTGTTTGCATGGTGCTCACAGGGGCTTAAACAGGGAGGCAATAGGAGAACTAGCTTAGCTGGCAGGTAAAATGCATCAGAATCAGCCAATTACACAGGCAGCAGACCAGCCCAGCCCAGAACACTACAATAAACTAAGCAAACACCTTCCCCAATGGATTTTACCACACTCTTCACCACCGGTGTATACAAGCAGGGAAATTTTAACAAACAAACCTACAAAATGAGAAGGGTTGCAGTAGGCAACATAGATTAACATGTGTAAGAGGCTGAGGGTGGTGAGGATGTGAATGCTGCTCAAAAACCCACAGTGAGGAGACAGAAAAGAGTGTACAGACCTAGGGTAACTTACTAAGGGCTACATGAGCTGGAGATAGTGGAGCGCTATAGAGTGGACAGAGACCTCCTACAGCAAATAGTTGAGCTGTGTCGGCCGCACCTGACACACCAAACTGACTGAGGGGAACCCATTCCCAGTGGATACCAAGGTATGTGTAGGCCTAGATATACTAGCCACAGGTACCTCCCAAAGCACAACTGGGGATATCATGGGGATATGATGGGGATCTCACAGGCATCAGCATCCAGAGTATTCCACCAGTTCCTGGATGCTATGTCAGCATATGCCAGTGAACATGTATATTTCTTCAACACCCGTGAGGTGTTGACCAGCAATATGCGTCTCTTCGATCAAATAGCAGAATACCCTGGGGTAGTGGGTGCTATAGACTGCACCCACATATGCATCAAAGCACCACCCAGTGAGCAGGGTAGGGCCTACATCAACCACAGGGACACCCCTTCCATCAACTGTCAGGTCATATGTGATGCCCAGGACATTATAATGAATGTGTGTGCTGGCTACCCTGGAAGCTATGACGATTCTCACATATGGCATCTGACACAGCTGTACCAGAGATTTGCCAATGAGGACATCCCCTACAGTCACCTAGTGGGGGATGCTGGGTACACACTTGAGCTGTGACTGATGACACCCATCAGAATTCCACACACACCTGAACAAGAATGCCATAAGGAGGCACACGCACAGGCCAGAAATATAATAGAGCATGTGTTTGGGATGCTCAGGTCATGGTTCCAGTGTCTGGACACATCCAGTGGAGCCTTGCAGTACTCATCAATTACATGTACCCAAATTGTCCTTGCATGTGCCATGCTACACAGTATGATCCTGTGGAAACAGCTGCAGCAGGAACAGCATGGGGCAGGGCCACATAGCCCCCCACCAATGCCAAGGCCTGCATGAGGAACAACCTGAGCCTGCCCCAGTAGGCAGAAGGAGGCGTGCCCAGTATGCCCTGGCCTTGGCAAAGAGGCAATGCATAACACATGCACTGACACAGTAGGGACCCAGGGAATGACACCTCTCTCTGACTCACACATACAGTAAAAGGGATGCCAAACATGACACTACCTGTGCTCAACCATGTATAGGGAGTGTACTATGTGCAACTGACATAGGCAGCCCTCCAGCACCATCCGCAAGTCTGGCACACCCACAAGGTAAGTCAATCAACCTACCAATTGCCAAAGAGAGTAGAATGTGTCATTACCTGTAGCTATGATATGGATGTGAGCATGCAAGGGAATTGGGTGGCTGAATGTTATGGCAGCAGACAGTAGACACCCATAGTGGCACCCTGATATTTGTAACACATACTGGAGTCACCATAGTAGCCAGTACTACACAGAGTGACAAAACCCACTGCAGGGCATGTGCTGAGTGACATGTGTGTCCATATGACCCACACATGCCAGTCAGAACGGTTCACATACCCGACAACAGTCGCAGCCAGCAGGACAGGTGTAGACAAACCCAAATAGAGCCTGTGCCATGGCCCCAGAATGATGGCTATTGTTAACCTTCCTCCCAGTCCTACACAGACAAACCACAGCAGGGCAGGCAGTGGGATGTTAGTTTCGAAGGGTAGGAACTCAGACAATAATATGTAGGGTAACCAAAGCCATGATCTGTAGTACAATGGTATGCCTCTAGTCAGCATGATAGTTAGCAATACAGAATGAAATGGAGTACATGACATACCAGTACAGTCATAGCAAATGTGTTTGTGTCACGTGTGCCCCCCCATCCTACATAGTAATGTAATAACAGTCAAGTATGCCCCCCCTACCCTGTGTAGAAAGTAGAAATAGTCAGGTCCCCCCATCCTACATAGTAATGTAATAACTGGCAGGTGTACCCTCCCTCACTCCTGTGTATAAATGTAAAAACAGTCAGGTGTGCCCCCCCTGCTATGCAGAAATGTAGTAACAGTCAAAGCAAAATGATTGATGGATACCCTGCAGAGATAGCATGTTACCTGTCGGTGTACAACACAAAGGTCAGCACTGCAGCACAAACTTCCTGGACACGATCCACACATTCAATACAGATGGCCATACTGCGCATGCTCACACACTTAGAGAAATGAAGGCAATGTCAATCAACAACATGCTGAAAGGTCATACTGGGCATGCTCACACACTTAGAAGGCCATGACTGCAAACACCAGTGGACTAGACATATCTGCCAGCTGCAGTTATTAGTCCAGACACTCATCAGTATGCACCACTCTTGCCTTGCGCACACAGTGGATAGGAATACAGACATATATGTCAGGAAAAACACGCTATAATAAGCCAAAGGTAGATGTACATAGATGTGTGGAAGAGGGTGACTGCTACAATGAATCACCCAGGCCTTTCCCACCCAGAACACAGCCAAAGGGCCCCAAACATACATAGTGCAGATGTCACTCACTGCAGATACTAGCCACCAGTATCTGTCAGCATTACAGACTATGTGGTGCATGTGCCAGCTGTGCAACATGACTGTACAAGGAAGTAGTCATCTAGCAGCTGTATAGACATACTTGTGACATATGACCTGGTGTGTGCCCGCATGTGGCATGTCAACCCATAGATGAATGGGTTATGGCCCATGCACACACTGGCCACACCATATCCCTACTATGACAAGCCTGCTGAGGTCATCCAATGTGAAATACACCTTTGGGAGAGTTTTTGCCCAGTAATCTCTGTGGTGCTTTCCATAACTGCGTACTGCTGTAGTGTGATAAACTAGTTAGATAGGAGTTCTAACCCCAGGCTTGGCAACTGTGTGTGTGTGTTTGTATGCGTGTCTGCCTGTCTCTGACTGTGTAGCGAGCAATGCTTTTTCGGGTACTCACACTCCTTACAATTTATGTAATCGGGTTTGGCAAGGCTCCTGATGTCACCCACCTAGAAATACACCTCTGGGAAGTTTGTAGCCCAGTGATCTATGTAGCGTGTCTTGTAACTGCGTACTGCTGTAGTGTGATAAAGTAGTTAGGTAGGTGTTCTAACCCCAGACTTGGCAACTGTGTGAGCGTGTCTGTTTGTTTCTGACTGTGCAGAGAGCAATGCTTGTTAGGGTACTCACACTCCTTACAATTCATATACTCAATTTTGGTAAGGCTGCTGATGTCCCCCACCTAGAAATACACCTCTGGGAAGGTTGTAGCACATCTTCTAACTGCATATTGCTGTAGTGTGAATAACTAGTTAGGTAGGAGTTCTAACCCCACACTTGGCAACTGTGTGTGTGTGTGTGTGTGTGTGTGTGTGTGTGTGTGTGTGTGTGTGTGTGTGTGTGTGTGTGTGTGTGTGTGTGTGTGTGTGTGTGTGTGGCTGTATATCTCTGACTGTGTAAAGAGCAATGATTTTTATGGTACTCACAATCCTTACAATTCATATACTCAACTTTGGCAAGGCTACTGATATCACCCACCTAGAAATACACCTCTGGGAAGGTTGTAGCCCAATGATTTCTGTAGTGCATCCTGTAACTATGTACTGCTGTAGTGTAATAAAGAAGTAAGGTAGGTGCTCTAACCCCAGACTTGGCAACTGTGTGTGTGAGTCTGTGTGTGCATTTGTGTGCGCGTCTGATTGTGTAGAGAGCAATGCTTTTTAGAGTACTCACACACCTTACAATTCATATACTCAACTTTGCCAAGGCTGCTGATGTCACCCACCTAGAAATACACCTCTGGGAAGTTTGTAGCCCAGTAATCTACATAGCATGTCTTGTAACTGTGTACTGCTGTAGTGTGATAAAGTAGTTAGGTAGGTGTTCTAACCCCAGACTTGGCAACTGTGTGAGCGTGTCTGTTTGTTTCTGACTGTGCAGAGAGCTATGCTTGTTAGGGTACTCACACTCCTTACAATTCATATAATCAATTTTGGTAAGGCTGCTGATGTCCCCCACCTAGAAATACACCTCTGGGAAGGTTGTAGCACATCTTATAACTGCATATTGCTGTAGTGTGAATAACTAGTTAGGTAGGAGTTCTAACCCCACACTTGGCAACTGTGTGTGTGTGTGTGTGTGTGTGTGTGTGTGTGTGTGTGTGTGTGTGTGTGTGTGTGTGTGTGTGTGTGCATTTGTGTGTGTGGCTGTATATCACTGACTGTGTAAAGAGCAATGCTTTTTATGGTACTCACATGCCTTACAATTCATATACTCAACTTTGGCAAGACTACTGATGTCTCCAACCTAGAAATACACCTCTGGGAAGGTTGTAGCCCAGTGATTTCTGTAGTGCATCCTGTAACTATGTACTGCTGTAGTGTAATAAAGCAGTAAGGTAGGTGCTCTACCCCCGACTTGGCAACTGTGTCTGTGAGTCTGTGTGTGCATTTGTGTGTGTGTCTGACTGTGTAGAGAGCAATGCTTTTTAGAGTACTCACATGCCTTACAATTCATATACTCAACTTTACCAAGGCTGCTGATGTCACCCACCTAGAAATACACCTCTGGGAAGTTTGTAGCCCAGTTATCTACGTAGCGTGTCTTGTAACTGCGTACTGCTGTAGTGTGATAAAGTAGTTAGGTAGGTGTTCTAACCACAGACTTGGCAACTGTGTGTGTGCGTGTCTGTTTGTTTCTGACTGTGCAGAGAGCAATGCTTGTTAGGGTACTCACACTCCTTACAATTCATATACTCAATTTTGGCAAGGCTGCTGATGTCACCCACCTAGAAATACACCTCTGGGAAGGTTGTAGTGCATCCTGTAACTGTATATTGCTGTAGTGTGAATAACTAGTTAGGTAGGAGTTCTAACCCCACACTTGGCAACTGTGTGTGTGTGTGTGTGTGTGTGTGTGTGTGTGTGTGTGTGTGTGTGTGTGTGTGTGTGTGTGTGTGTGTGTATATATATCTCTGACTGTGTAAAGAGCAATGCTTTTTATGGTACTCACATGCCTTACAATTCATATACTCAGCTTTGGCAAGGCTACTGATGTCACCCACCTAGAAATACACCTCTGGGAAGGTTGTAGCCCAGTGATTTCTGTAGTGCATCCTGTAACTATGTACTGCTGTAGTGTAATAAAGTAGTAAGGTAGGTGCTCTACCCCCAGACTTGGCAACTCTGTGTGTGAGTCTGTGTGTGCATTTGTGTGCATGTCTGACTGTGTAGAGAGTGATGCTTTTTAGAGTACTCACATGCCTTACAATTCATATACTCAACTTTGCCAAGGCTGCTGATGTCACCCACCTAGAAATACATCTCTGGGAAGGTTATAGCCCAGTAATCTCAGTAGCGTGTCCTGTAGCTGTATACTGCTGTAGTATGATAAAGTAGTTAGGTAGGTGTTCTAACCCCAGACTTGGTAACTGTGTGTGTGAGTTTGTGTGCGTGTCTGACTGTGTAGAAAGCAATGTTTTTTAGGTTATTTACATGCATTATAATTCATATACTCAACTTTGGCAAGGCTGCTGATGTCACCACCTAGAAATACACCTCTGGGAAGGCTGTAGCCCAGTAATCTCAGTAGCACATCCTGTAACTGCATACTGCTGTAGTGTGATGTAGAACTGTGATAGGGTTCCATCCCCACCCATGGCAGTGCTGGATGTTTTATGTGTATTTCAATGTTTGTATAGAGCAAAGCATTATAGACTAGTCACACATGGCCTACTTTGGCAATCCTGCTGATGTCATTCATTGTGAAATACACCTTTGGGGAAGGAGTTCCCCTAGTAATCCCCCTGGTGCATCCTATAACAACTCCATGCTGTAGTATGATATAGACCTCTGTTATGAATTTTATACTCATGCGTGTCGGTTGTGGATGTTTTGTGTGTGTGTGTGTGTGTGTGTGTGTGTGTGTGTGTGTGTGTGTGTGTGTGTGTGTGTGTGTGTGTGTGTGTGTGTGTCACTGTCTGTGTAGGGAGCAATGCATTTTAGGCTAGTCACACTCACTACAATTCGAATGTCCTACATTGGCAATCTGGCTGATGTCATCCAATGTGATATACACTTTTGGGGAAGGAGTATTCCAGTAATCGCTGTGGCGTGTACTATAACTGCATAGTGCTGTAGTGTAGTAAACTAGTTAGGTAGGAGTTCTACTCCAAGTCATGACAGGTGTGTGTGTGTGTGTGTGTGTGTGTGTGTGTGTGTGTGTGTGTGTGTAAAACTTGTATTTTGTGTGGATGTGGTTTTGAGTGTGTGACACCTGTGGCCAACGTGGAGTGAGTTTTTCATATTTCTTATATGGTGGCCTTACTGTATATCACAATGACCGCCATACAGGGATAACAGATGTGAAATAGCTGAGAGGCTGGGGTGCAAAACATACCCATACGTGTGATATCAAGACCAGGAAATCATAGTTAGCAACCCCAGTATTACCCAGGTCACACTCTCAACCCATGTCTCATACACACACACATGCCTAAGCAACAGCCAGTATGTGGGTAGTACACTGCATATTGGCCACTGATAGTAACTATGAAGTGATAGCAGTGGGCTACAGAGGGCATGGCACTCTGTCTATCTGTCCAATATGCATGTACATGCAGACAGTGCACCTTCCCTATGTTCCCCAATGGACACCTGCAACACCTGTGGTGCCATCACATGTGACCAACAAAGGACATACCATGCCTGACAACATGCCCTGTATGGATAGATGCAACTGACACCAGGGAATGATGTTAGCATGCTATCAATGTAGGTGCAGGGTAAACCTGCTGCCCATTACCAGTACCCACCACAGGTGGGCAAGACTGGCACATCTGATGATAATCTGTGTTCACAATATAGGCCCGACACCCCAGGTACAGTTCCACATGTCACTGTACATGCATGTGGGAGGTGTGCACATCCCAGACACTGTCCATGTCATGGACTCACGAACACATACGTGACAAGCGATGCACAGCATTGGCCACACACAACAGTCACCCAGGTGACTGGATGGGAGATACAATACCCACCTCCATGGGCAAACGCAGAAACTACAGCCCTGAGCCACAATGCAGACCATTGTCATGTGGCCTGATGTCAAGGTATACCCATCGCCTAGCCTTGTATAGCTGGCTGCCACAGTCTACCACCACACACCCATGCAGACATGCACCCATGCATGTCAGTACTGGCACCCTGTATGTTCGTGTGTGGGTTGTACGGTGCGTATGTTCACATCCACACTCACTACAACCCCCATTGACATACTGAAGCATGCTGTCTAATGTCATACACCTCCTCATACCCTTTTCCCATACAACCTACGTATGACCCATGTGGTGCATGTGATACCTGCACAGTTATGTGTTGTGACAACCCCACTACTGATGAGTTGAACTCCTGGCCCTGCCAAGTGTGTCAATGTGTGTGCGTCCCTGTGAGAGTGTGGCTGTGTTGATGCTGGCACCTGTTCATGTGGAAAGGCACGTATACATCACCTACTGTATAGCTAGAGTATCCCAGTTGCAGATGTCACTCACCATCACATATATGTTCTGAGGGCTCCACAACAGGTAACCCACATGGTGCATCCAACAACTGCATAGTGTGACAGCACAACATAGTTGTCAGGGGTTTAATACCCTGTGCTGTTAGATGTGTGACACAAACATGTGTCAGATATTACACTGGCAGTGTGTGTGTTGAGTACTATCAGTACATGGCTACATCCATTTCTGTTTCTAACCTCAGTTCCCTGACCAAGGGTATGTTGCAGACTATCCTGTAACACCAGCAACTTGCTTAGAGTATGGCAACAGTTTTCCACATATGTGCCTGTGTTCCAGTCTCTGTCCTCCACCTACAAACAAAGCTTTTCACATATGACATGTTGTTTGGGGTTGTTCTGTAGTGGGCTGTGAGGATATCACACTGCCAATGCTGCCATCAGTCCACTGCTGTTGCATCCCCCACACATATGGTGGGGCTGAGGCCATATATGTGTGGGCTTCACCTACACAATACATGTGTGCCCTTATGCAATCCAGAGGCAAGTGTATGTAACGGGGGTATATGGGCCTGTATTAATGAGTCTAGGGGGATGCACCATAAATACCCTAGGCTGTTACAATATGTGGGGGTATCAGTGGTGGGCTGCCTTAAGATATCTGGATGTACAGTACCATACACTTCACCTATATTTACACTACTTAGATACATTGGGTTAATGCAAGCCTATTGCCTCCTGCCATACAGACTGTTTTGTTTGTCAGTGTGCTTGTGATGGTGTCAGTTATGCCTTGTTATGTAACAGTTACATCCCATTTGACCAACTGACATCTTTACCACCTACAGATTTTGTACAGAGTATAGATAGCGGCTTCTGGACCATACACCTGCATTACTTACTGTTGATAGTTTGGTATCCTGTGGCCCAGTCTTTTACTATTGTAGAACATTTAGGGCTTGGCCTGGACAGCAACAGTTGTAAACATTTCCAGACTACTGTAGTGCTTTTTAGGCAAGGTTCAAATGACAAATTTACCACTGTAACAGGAACAGGCAAGCAAAAACTGAGGGTGATTCTACTCAATGCTAGAAGTCTAAATCTCAAAATGCACTCACTCAAGACACTCCTTAAAATGGAGAACATCGATATCTGTGCAGTGACTGAGACCTGGTTCAAGGTTCCAGAGAGCATCCCTGCACTACCAGGCTGCAACTCATATCACACTTTTTGGCCATGTAACCTGGACTGGAACACCAAAGGCGGAGGTGTGTCTGTATTAATTAAGGATATCCTCACCTCCAGGCTAGTTGCACAGCATAATGCAGCCGAGGTTATCCAAGTGCAATTAACTCTGGGCAAAACTGCAATCCAAATTGTAGCTTGCTACAGATCACCCACCATGCCCCAGGATTACCACTCCTCTTTTCTTGATGTACTGGAAAATATTAGGGTTCAACCAAACACCCTAATAATGGGCAATTTCAACTACCCCACCATTAACAGGGAAAACTACTCATGTATCTACTCCTTCACTCAACTCTTTCTGGAATTCATAAACTCCAATGCCCTGGATCAACTTATTCACACCCCCACCAGGGGCAACAATATCCTAGATTTAGTCATTACCAACATGAGTGACCAGTGTTCCACAACTGAAGTCAATGCCTCATTGGTCCGATCTGACCATAAGCTAATGACCCTAGTTATCCACATCCTGCCCCCAACCCCCATTAAGGAAATCATGGTAAAAAATTTCTCCAAAGCCAACTTCATGCTTCTTAAGACAGAAGTGGTGAACTTCATGACACCCTTGCAGATGGACAATACAGTTATGACTACTGAATCCTACACAATTACACTTTATAAGCACTTACATAAGGTATGGATTGTGCTATCCCAAACAGAACCAAGATGCTATTCTCCAAAAAAAGGAAGCCAATCTGGTGGTCCCCTGCCATAAACAAACTGTACAACAGAAGGAAGAAACTGTTGCAAAAGAGAGTAAAATCCCATGAGTGGAGGAGCTCCCTGGTCACCCTCAGTAAGAAGCTGCGATCCTTGATAAAATCCTCCAAAGCTAGTTACAAAAACAAAATTGCCGCTGATTCTAAAGACAACCACAAAGCATTCCATAGCTATGTCAAGAATCTCAATGGCAACACTCAGATCTGCTCTGAGTTACAGCACAAGGGCACTAAATATACAGACCCAAATGATATTGCCAACATCCTGGCAGAGAGGTTCAGTGCTAACTTTACCCCCCCCTCTCACTCTCTAAAGAGCCCATCTCTATACCGGAAGAATGCAAAGTTCCTGTAATCATAGCTGCACAGGTAAAAAATACACTCTTCAAAGCCAAGAACACAGCATCCATGGGACCAGACAACATCTCAGGCTGTGTTCTACACGAACTACAGAACGAACTGGCATCCCACCTAAGTACCATGTTCAATCATAGCCTCACCTCAGGCTTTGTGCCTGCTGAATGGAGCACAGCGATGGTTATCCCACTTCACAAGGGGGGAGCCACCACGGATCCTGGGAACTACCACCCCATTAGCCTGAAGAGCCTGGTCTGCAAGGCCATGGAATGTATCATCATGGAACTTATAAACAAAGACATTGGTAATCTCCAAACTCTGGACCCCACCCAGTTCGGGTTTGTAAAAGGCAGATCATGTCTCATAAACCTGATAGACTTCTTTGAAGCAGTCACCAAAGCCGTAGACAAGGGTAAGGTGGTTAACACAGCCTCTCTAGATCTTGCCAAGGCTTTCAACACCATCCCCCACTCTGGAATTATAGATAAACTCACTAAACTAGGTATAAATCCCTATGTCACAAGATGGGTTGCCAAGTGGCTCACTGACAGAACCCACACTGTGAAAGTAGCAGACTCCAAATCCGACTTCAGACCAGTGACAAGTGGAGTACCACAGGGTTCAGTCCTGGGTCCTCTCCTGTTTGATATCTACTTCTCTGAAGTACAGACTAACACAAAAGGTCTTTGGCTAATGAAGTTTGCAGATGACTGCAAACTAGGAGCCATAATCAAAACTCCTAACGATGTGGACATCCTACAAAAGGGCCTCACTGAGACAGATGCCTGATGTCAAAGCCATGGCCTCAAGCGCAATGCCAAAAAGTGCATTGTCATCCCCTTTAGTAAAAACTCTGTACCCATGAACTACAACAAAGGCGGTAGTATACTTAACACCGAAAGTGTGATAAGAGACCTCGGGACACAGGTGGACAGCAGTCTCTCCTGTGATAATCACATCGCCACAGTAGTCAGGAAATCTTTCTACGTGGCACACCTCATCCAGAAAAAAAGAGGTCATTGTTCCCCTCTACTCATCACTCATTAGACCCATTATAGAGTATAACGCCCCTTTTGGTATGTAGCTCACAAGACATCTACAACAACTGGAAAGGCCGCAGAAATATCTCACAAAGAGGATTATTGGCCTCAAACAGATGCCCTACGCAGACCGTCTCAAAACACTCCAGATTTACTCTGTCGCATATCACCTACTCAGAAGTGATCTCTGCCTAACATACAAAGCTATGTCAAACCCAAAGCTGTTGGACATGCTCCACTTAAAGAAATCCCAATCCCTCTGAGCTGCACGCTCTAGGGACCTAAACCTTGTCACCACAATAAACAGAACATGCCAGTGGGATAGATTCCTGTCCCAGAGACTTCCCATACTCTGGAATAAACTACCTATCTATATCAAACAAAGCTCCTCATTAACACTCTTCAAGAAAAATCTTGATGATTGAATGGGAAATAGGAAATTCACCCCGGGAATCACCTCTGTGGCTCTGCTTGACAGTGGCACAGGAAAATAATTTTTTTGGGTGGCAAAAACTAGGGTACCTTTTTGGCTGGGCTTATATAGGCCCCAGGGCCAATAGCCTCATACCTATCTATGAACCTATGAACCTATCATCCTATGTTTCACAGTTGCATTACTCTGTTTATATGGATGTCAGTGTCTGACCAGCTATAATACATGGCATCTACAACTGTAATAGTACACAAATAAAGGTTATCCATTTCTGCAAACCTGTGTGTGGTGTTATATCCTATGACCTCTCTGTGGGCATATGTTGCAGGCAACAATTGTCATTTGTATGGGTGGCCCATACTGTGTCCAGCTGTTAAGGTGTTAAGTGTAGGCATAGTGGCTCTTCCATATTGTGTGCGCCTTCTACATATGTATCTTACTGTACATATCTCTGTAGTCACATGTATATCTATATATATCCAGATATGGCTATATATGTATCTGTATATCTGTATCTACATATATGTGTCTGTGTATATGTACCCTGGGAATGTTGATAGTTGCCAAATTTTAAATTTCCTGTGGGAGTCACACTGTACTGCATGATATGTTACTAATACTGGCCTGACATCATACAGGTGGGTTGTAGTACTGTTGTGCAAATGTCCTGCTTATGTGATCTGTAACACTTTAGTGTACTGCAGGGCTGACATGTTTGGCTGTGGGGGGCTTGCCTATTCATACATGATGTATATTATTTTGGGGCATCCCAACCCCATTAACGGTGCATGTGGACATATTTGTAATTGTCAATTTGCCATTGCTATCTACAGATGTGTGTCTATACATATATATATATATATATATATATATATATATATATCTATATATATATATATATATATATATATATATATATATATATGTGTGTGTGTGTGTGTGTGTGTGTATATATATGTATATAATGCTATGGATATATATATATATATATATATATATATATATATATATATATATATATATATGTAGATATCTACTTGTATTGATATGTTGTATCTGTTTAGATATAACTATATTTGCTCACAAATACATTTACATGTTGGAATTCATTCACTGTACTGTTGAATGACTGGGCTGGTTGATATGTTTTCAATACATCAGGGTTATACATATCCAACATGGTGTAGTGGTAAATCATTTTGCCCATGGTGTGTGGGGCTCTGTGTTTGAGCCTAGCAGAGGCCCTTTATTTTGTTGCTGAGCAGAACACGGTTCTTTGGATACAGACTGGTTAAGGCACGTTTAGTCAGTTGTTAGCAGGTTTGCATGGAGGTCAGCCCTGCTAACCTGCCATTACATCTGCTTACAGGGTGTTAGCTTCAGAGTTGCTTAACCAGTGTAGGCATTGCTTACCCCCACACAAATGGCCTTGAGCCTGCTTACTAGAGCATGCATATGCTTACTATTGCTTAATTTTGCTTAAACCTGCTTACTAGTGCCTTATTCAGTCTGATACTGATACTTCACATGTGCATTTCTTGCGGTACTCCAGTTCATATGTATATGCTATAGTTTTGCAACAAAACTATTGGTTATAACGTGCTTTGCCATGTAAAGTAGACTGTGCTACAATGGGACTCAAACCGGGAATGTCTGCTCATTGGGCAGATGCTCTGCCCACTACACTATTGCTGTTCTGCTTCATTTGTATATTTCTACCATAATGTCATATCCATGGTTCTTTTCCCCAGCTCCCGAGCTCCACGTACACAGCATCCATCCATTCTCCATTTGCTAGCCCAGCCATACCTCCACACATTGCCCTCTCTGCACATCTCGGTACACCTCCAGCATGCTGTCTCGACCCAAGCTTTTGCAGGCTCTTCATCCATTTAGTCCACTTACATACGAGCCTTGCCATGACGGTACTCTGATACTGGTGCAGATATCAATGTTACTCACACTTTTTGGTTCGTCCTGCCAGGGAAGGACCTGTTGTTGTGTAAAGATTAGACTTAGTTGGTCTACACTGTTTCTCTCACTGGTAGCATCCTGCCAGAGAGTTGAGAAACAGCAGTTTGCTCACACACCTAGCCAGCCTCATCTCCCAGTTCCACAGAACCGATGCCCCAGGTGTGACATTCTGTGCATGAAACACACCCACACGCCCCCACAACATGCACCATTTTTATCATTCTCTTCAGTATTATGCAAGTCTACTGTTCCCACAGTAGGTGTGGACAGGCACTGTTCATTGATACACACAGACTGCTTGAAATACTGTGATTGAGCAATGTGCACATGGTTGCTGGTATTAATCTACATACTTACATACATTTCCTATACTGTTGCATGACTGTGCAGGATGATATGTTTGTGATCACAGCAGCTGTATGTGCATCTGCCATGGCTTAGTGGTAACTCACTTTGACTATAGTGTGTAGGGTCGGGAGGTTGCACCCTGGGAGCGCAGATTATTTTGTTACTGGGCATGATGAAAGCTGTTGGCTACAGAGTGACTAAGGCACTGTAGAGCAATTGTAAGCGAGTATGCGCTGGTTTGCGTGAGGGTCAGCAATGCTGATCTCCGGTTATGGCATCTTACATTGACTTAGCTTCTACATTGCTTAACCAGTGTGGGCATTGCTTACCGCCACCCAAACAGGCTTAAACCCGCTTACTCTTGCTTACCCTTGTGCTATTTTATGTATTTATTTTACATTTGTTGACCGGGACAATGCGACTGGATGCTTGTCCATTTTCCGTGGTGGCCTGGGGAGTAGAGCTCCACATACAAAGGTGTTCACATTCATAGAGAGTAACAGACTTAACATAGCTAAGTAAGATATTATTCATGCTTAGTTCACATTAACATGTCGGTATTATACATGCTTAGGTCAGGTTTACATCAGGTATGACTGTTGACAAAGGTCAGTTTAAGGTGAAGTTGGATTCCAGTTTAACAGTTTTGGATAGGTTACACTCCGGTATTCGGGTTAGGTTTAGTTATGCCATACCTGGATAGGTTACACTCAGGTATTCAGGTTAGGTTTAGTTATTCCATACCTGGATAGGTTACACTCAGGTATTCGGGTTAGGTTTAGTTATTCCATACCTGGATAGGTTACACTCAGGTATTCAGGTTAAGGTTTAGTTATTCTATACCTGGATAGGTTACACTCAGGTATTCGGGTTAGGTTTAGTTATTCCATACCTGGATAGGTTGCACTCAGGTATTCAGGTTAAGGTTTAGTTATTCCATACCTGGATAGGTTACACTCAGGTATTCAGGTTAAGGTTTAGTTATTCTATACCTGGATAGGTTACACTCAGGTATTCAGGTTAAGGTTTAGTTATTCCATACCTGGATAGGTTACACTCAGGTATTCAGGTTAAGATTTAGTTATTCCATACCTGGATAGGTTACACTCAGGTATTCGGGTTAGGTTTAGTTATGCCATACCTGGATAGGTTACACTCAGGTATTCAGGTTAAGGTTTAGTTATTCCATACCTGGATAGGTTACACTCAGGTATTCGGGTTAGGTTTAGTTATTCCATACCTGGATAGGTTACACTCAGGTATTCAGGTTAGGTTTAGTTATTCCATACCTGGATAGGTTACACTCAGGTATTCGGGTTAGGTTTAGTTATTCCATACCTGGTAGGTTACACTCAGGTATTCGGGTTAAGTTTAGTTATTCCATACCTGGATAGGTTACACTCAGGTATTCAGGTTAAGGTTTAGTTATTCCATACCTGTTTAGCTTACACTCAGGTATTCGGGTTAGGTTTAGTTATTCCATACCTGGATAGGTTACACTAAGGTATTCGGGTTAGGTTTAGTTATTCCATACCTGGATAGGATACACTCAGGTATTCAGGTTAAGATTAGTTATTCCATACCTGGATAGGTTACACTCAGGTATTCAGGTTAAGATTTAGTTACTCCATACCTGTGTGGTAGAGTAGAAGAGAATAGTGAAGGGGTAGGTAGGTAGGTAGGTAGAGGGGGAGACATTGTAACTGTATAGTAGGCTGTGGGAATAATTGGTAGGGGAGCTATAGGGAGGTTTGAAGGATGTTGGGATTTGTATGTGAGGCAGGACAAGAGGTGTCAGTTTCACTAGTTGATGTAGGGGTATAGAGTGTAAGATGGGGGAGGATTTAGCCAGGTGGTGAGCATGTGCTGATCCAAGTGTGCTTGAGGTGTTCCTTCAAGTGTTATTTACATGTGTCCTTTGAGACAGCTGAGGTAATACATGTGGGTAGGGAGTTCCAGATTCTTCCCATATAGTTGGGGAAGAGGGTGTCACCTACTTGTAACTGTAAACATTAATAGAAATGAAAAAGGGGTAGATAGGTAAGTGGTGTTAATAGGGCGCAAAGAGGGAGAGATAGTAGGGGAGTTATCCAGGGATGTGCAGGAAGGCTGAAGGGAAGGTCCACAGCTGGCCATTTCTTCTACAGCAACAGCTGTGCATATAAACTGAATTTGGAGGTAGATTTGCACACTCACACTCCTGGGTGGTGGTGAGGACAACAATAATAAGTTTTGATGCCAATTAGAACGGCTTTTTATGGTACTCACATGCCTTACAATTCATATACTCAACTTTGGCAAGGCTACTGATGTCTCCCACCTAGAAATACACCTCTGGGAAGGTTGTAGCCCAGTGATTTCTGTAGTGCATCCTGTAACTATGTACTGCTGTAGTGTAATAAAGTAGTAAGGTAGGTGCTCTACCCCCAGACTTGGCAACTGTGTCTGTGAGTCTGTGTGTGCATTTGTGTGCGTGTCTGACTGTGTAGAGAGCAATGCTTTTTAGAGTACTCACATGCCTTACAATTTATATACTCAACTTTACCAAGGCTGCTGATGTCACCCACCTAGAAATACACCTCTGGGAAGTTTGTAGCCCAGTTATCTATGTAGCGTGTCTTGTAACTGCGTACTGCTGTAGTGTGATAAAGTAGTTAGGTAGGTGTTCTAACCACAGACTTGGCAACTGTGTGTGCGTGTCTGTTTGTTTCTGACTGTGCAGAGAGCAATGCTTGTTAGGGTACTCAAACTCCTTACAATTCATATACTCAATTTTGGTAAGGCTGCTGATGTCACCCACCTAGAAATACACCTTTGGGAAGGTTGTAGTGCATCCTGTAACTGCATATTGCTGTAGTGTGAATAACTAGTTAGGTAGGAGTTCTAACCCCACACTTGGCAACTGTGTGTGTGTGTGTGTGTGTGTGTGTGTGTGTGTGTGTGTGTGTGTGTGTGTGTGTGTGTGTGTCTGTATATCTCTGACTGTTTAAAGAGCAATACTTTTTATGGTACTCACATGCCTTACAATTCATATACTCAGCTTTGGCAAGGCTACTGATGTCACCCACCTAGAAATACACCTCTGGGAAGGTTGTAGCCCAGTGATTTCTGTAGTGCATCCTGTAACTATGTACTGCTGTAGTGTAATAAAGTAGTAAGGTAGGTGCTCTACCCCCAGACTTCGCAACTCTGTGTGTGAGTCTGTGTGTGCATTTGTGTGCATGTCTGACTGTGTAGAGAACAATGCTTTTTAGAGTACTCACATGCCTTACAATTCATATACTCAACTTTGCCAAGGCTGCTGATGTCACCCACCTAGAAATACACCTCTGGGAAGGTTGTAGCCCAGTAATCTCAGTAGCGTGTCCTGTAGTTGTATACTGCTGTAGTATGATAAAGTAGTTAGGTAGGTGTTCTAACCCCAGACTTGGTAACTGTGTGTGTGAGTTTGTGTGCGTGTCTGACTGTGTAGAAAGCAATATTTTTTAGGTTATTCACACGCATTATAATTCATATACTCAGCTTTGGCAAGGCTGCTGATGTCACCTCCTAGAAATACACCTCTGGGAAGGTTGTAGCCCAGTAATCTCAGTAGCACATCCTGTAACTGCATACTGCTGTAGTGTGATGTAGAACTGTGATAGGGTTCCATCCCCACTCATGGCAGTGCTGGATGTTTTATGTGTATTTCAATGTTTGTATAGAGCAATGCATTATAGACTAGTCACACATGGCCTACTTTGGCAATCCTGCTGATGTCATTCATTGTGAAATACACCTTTGGGGAAGGAGTTCCCCTAGTAATCCCCCTGGTGCATCCTATAACAACTCCATGCTGTAGTATGATATAGACCTCTGTTACGAATTTTATACTCACGCGTGTCGGTTGTGGATGTTTTGTGTGTGTGTGTGTGTGTGTGTGTGTGTGTGTGTGTGTGTGTGTGTGTGTGTGTGTGTGTGTGTGTTTGTGTCACTGTCTGTGTAGGGAGCAATGCATTTTAGGCTAGTCGCACTCACTACAATTCGAATGTCCTACATTGGCAATCTGGCTGATGTCATCCAATGTGATATACACTTTTGGGGAAGGAGTATTCCAGTAATCGCTGTGGCGTGTACTATAACTGCATAGTGCTGTAGTGTAGTAAACTAGTTAGGTAGGAGTTCTACTCCAAGTCATGACAGGTGTGTGTGTGTGTGTGTGTGTGTGTGTGTGTCTGTGTGTGTGTGTGTGTAAAACTTGTATTTTGTGTGGATGTGGTTTTGAGTGTATGACACCTGTGGCCAATGTGGAGTGAGTTTTTCATATTTCTTATATGGTGGCTCTACTGTATATCACAATGACCGCCATACAGGGATAACAGATGTGAAATAGCTGAGAGGCTGGGGTGCAAAACATACCCATACGTGTGATATCAAGGCCAGGAAATCATAGTTAGCAACCCCAGTATTATCCAGGTCACACTATCAACCCATGTCTCATACACACACACATGCCTAAGCAACAGCCATTATGTGGATAGTACACTGCATATTGGCCACTGATAGTAACTATGAAGTGATAGCAGTGGGCTACAGAGGGCATGGCACTCTGTCTATCTGTCCAATATGCACGTACATGCAGACAGTGCACCTTCCCTATGTTCCCCAATGGACACCTGCAACACCTGTGGTGCCATCACATGTGACCAACAAAGGACATACCATGCCTGACAACATGCCCTGTATTGATAGATGCGACTGACACCAGGGAATGACGTTAGCATGCTATCAATGTAGGTGCAGGGTAAACCTGCTGCCCATTACCAGTACCCACCACAGGTGGGCAAGACTGGCACATCTGATGGTAATCTGTGTTCACAATATAGGCCCGACACCCCAGGTACAGTTCCACATGTCACTGTACATGCTTGTGGGAGGTGTGCACATCCCAGACACCGTCCATGTCATGGACTCACGAACACATACGTGACAAGTGATGCACAGCATTGGCCACACACAACAGTCACCCAGGTGACTGGATGGGAGATACAATACCCACCTCCATGGACAAACGCAGAAACTACAGCCCTGAGCCACAATGCAGACCATTGTCATGTGGCCTGATGTCAAGGTATACCCATCGCCTAGCCTTGTATAGCTGGCTGCCACAGTCGACCACCACACACCCATGCAGACATGCACCCATGCATGTCAGTACTGGCACCCTGTGTGTTTGTGTGTGTGTTGTACGGTGCGTATGTTCACATCCACACTCACTACAACCCCCATTGGCATACTGAAGCATGCTGTCTGATGTCACACACCTCCTCATACCCTTTTCCCATACAACCTACGTATGACCCGTGTGGTGCATGTGATACCTGCACAGTTATGTGTTGTGACAACCCCACTACTGATGAGTTGAACTCCTGGCCCTGCCAAGTGTGTCAATGTGTGTGCGTCCCTATGAGAGTGTGGCTGTGTTGATGCTGGCACCTGCTCATGTGGAAAGGCACGTATACATCACCTACCGTATAGCTAGAGTATCCCTGTTGCAGATGTCACTCACCATCACATATATGTTCTGAGGGCTCCACAACAGGTAACCCACATGGTGCATCCAACAACTGCATAGAACTGTGACAGCACAACATAGTTGTCAGGGGTTTAATACCCTGTGCTGGTAGATGTGTGACACAAACATGTATCAGATATTACACTGGCAGTGTGTGCGTGTGTGTTGAGTGCTATCAGTACATGGCTACATCCATTTCTGTTTCTAATCTCAGTTCCCTGACTAAGGGTATGTTGCAGACTATCCTGTAACACCAGCAACTTGCTTAGAGTATGGCAACAGTTTTCCACATATGTGCCTGTGTTCCAGTCTCTGTCCTCCACCTACAAACAAAGCTTTTCACACATGACATGTTGTTTGGGGTTGTTCTGTAGTGGGCTGTGAGGATATCACACTGCCAATGCTGCCATCAGTCCACTGCTGTTGCATCCCCCACACATATGGTGGGGCTGAGGCCATATATGTGTGGGCTTCACCTACACAATACATGTGTGCCCTTATGCAATCCAGATGCAAGTGTATGTAACGGGGGTATATGGGCCTGTATTAATGAGTCTAGGGGGGATGCACCATAAATACCCTAGGCTGTTACAATATGTGGGGGTATCAGTGGTGGGCTGCCTTAAGGTATCTGGATGTACAGTACCATACACTTCACCTATATTTACACTACTTAGATACATTAGGTTAATGCAAGCCTATTGCCTCCTGCCATACAGACTGTTCTGTTTGTCAGTGTGCTTGTGATGGTGTCAGTTATGCCTTGTTATGTAACAGTTACATCCCATTTGACCAACTGACATCTTTACCACCTACAGATTTTGTACAGAGCATAGATAGTGGCTTCTGGACCATACACCTGCATTACTTACTGTTGATAGTTTGGTATCCTGTGGCCCAGTATTTTACTATTGTAGAATATTTAGGGCTTGGCCTGGACAGCAACAGTTGTAAACATTTCCAGACTACTGTAGTGCTTTTTAGGCAAGGTTCAAATGACAAATTCACCACTGTAACAGGAACAGGCAAGCAAAAACTGAGGGTGATTCTACTCAATGCTAGAAGTCTAAATCTCATAATTGTCAATCTACCATTGCTATCTACAGATGTGTGTCTATACATATATATATATATATATATATATATATATATATATATCTATATATATATATATATATATATATATATATATATATGTGTGTGTGTGTGTGTGTGTATATATATGTATATAATGCTATGGATATATATATATATATATATATATATATATATATATATATATATATATATATATATATACATATATATATATATATGTAGATATCTACTTGTATTGATATGTTGTATCTGTTTAGATATAACTATATTTGCTCACAAATACATTTACATGTTGGAATTCATTCACTGTACTGTTGAATGACTGGGCTAGTTGATATGTTTTCAATACATAAGGGTTAAACATATCCAACATGGTGTAGTGGTAAATCACTTTGCCCATGGTGTGTGGGGCTCTGTGTTTGAGCCTAGCAGAGGCCCTTTATTTTGATGCTGAGGAGAACATGGTTCTTTGGATACAGACTGGTTAAGGCACGTTTAGTCAGTTGTTAGCAGGTTTGCGTGGAGGTCAGCCCTGCTAACCTGCCATTACATCTGCTTACAGGGTGTTAGCTTCAGAGTTGCTTAACCAGTGTAGGCATTGCTTACCCCCACACAAATGGCCTTGAGCCTGCTTACTAAAGCGTACATATGCTTACTATTGCTTAAATTTGCTTAAACCTGCTTACTAGTGCCTTATTCAGTCTGATACTGATACTTCACATGTGCATTTCTTGCGGTACTCCATTTCATATCTATATGCTATGGTTTTGCAACAAAACTATTGGTTATAACGTGCTTTGCCATGTAAAGTAGACTGTGCTACAATGGGACTCAAACCAGGAATGTCTGCTCATTGGGCAGATGCTCTGCCCACTACACTATTGCTGTTCTGCTTCATTTGCATATTTCTACCATAATGTCATATCCATGGTTCTTTTCCCCGGCTCCCGAGCTCCACGCACACAGCATCCATCCATTCTCCAGTTGCTAGCCCAGCCATACCTCCACACATTGCCCTCTCTGCACATCTCGGTACACCTCCAGCATGCTGTCTGGACCCAAGCTTTTGCAGGCTCTTCATCCATTTAGTCCACTTACATACGAGCCTTGCCATGACGGTACTCTGATACTGGTGCAGATATCAATGTTAGTCACACTTTTTGGTTTGTCCTGCCAGGGACGGACCTGTTGTTGTGTAAAGATTAGACTTAGTTGGTCTACACTGTTTCTCTCACTGGTAGCATCCTGCCAGAGAGTTGAGAAACAGCAGTTTGCTCACACACCTAGCCAGCCTCATCTCCCAGTTCCACAGAACCGATGCCCCAGGTGTGACATTCTGTGCATGAAGCATGCCCACATGCCCCCACAACATGCACCATTTTTTATTATTCTCTTCAGTATTATGCAAGACTACTGTTCCCACAGTAGGTGTGGACAGGCACTGTTCATTGATACACACAGACTGCTTGAAATACTGTGATTGAGCAATGTGCACATGGTTGCTGGTATTAATCTACATACTTACATACATTTCCTATACTGTTGCATGACTGTGTGGGATGATATGTTTGTGATCACAGCAGCTGTATGTGCATCTGCCATGGCTTAGTGGTAACTCACTTTGACTTTGTGTGTAGGGTCGGGAGGTTGCACCCTGGGAGTGCAGATTATTTTGCTACTGGGCATGATGAGAGCTGTTGGCTACAGAGTGACTAAGGCACTGTAGAGCAATTGTAAGCGAGTATGCACTGGTTTGCGTGAGGGTCAGCAATGCTGATCTCCGGTTATGGCGTCTTACATTGACTTAGCTTCTACATTGCTTAACCAGTGTGGGCATTGCTTACCGCCACCCAAACAGGCTTAAACCCGCTTAATCTCTCTTACCCTTGTGCTATTTTATGTATTTATTTTACATTTGTTGACCGGGACATGCGACTGGATGCTTGTCCATTTTCAGTGATGGCCTGAGGAGTAGAGCTCCACATACAGAGGTGTTCACATTCATAGAGAGTAACAGACTTAACATAGCTAAGTAAGATATTATTCATGCTTAGTTCACATTAACATGTCGGTATTATACATGCTTAGGTCAGGTTTACGTCAGGTATGACTGTTGACAAAGGTCAGTTTAAAGGTGAAGTTATATCCCAGTTTAACAGTTTTGGATAGGTTACACTCCGGTATTCGGGTTAGGTTTAGTTATGCCATACCTGGATAGGTTACACTCAGGTATTCAGGTTAGGTTTAGTTATTCCATACCTGGATAGGTTACACTCAGGTATTCGGGTTAGGTTTAGTTATTCCATACCTGGATAGGTTACACTCAGGTATTCAGGTTAAGGTTTAGTTATTCTATACCTGGATAGGTTACACTCAGGTATTCGGGTTAGGTTTAGTTATTCCATACCTGGATAGGTTGCACTCAGGTATTCAGGTTAAGGTTTAGTTATTCCATACCTGGATAGGTTACACTCAGGTATTCAGGTTAAGGTTTAGTTATTCTATACCTGGATAGGTTACACTCAGGTATTCAGGTTAGGTTTAGTTATTCCATACCTGGATAGG
>NC_056733.1:1049390643-1049450643 GCF_019279795.1 Protopterus annectens
AGGTCAGGTAGGAGTAGGGCTGGAGCAGGTCCCTGTGTGGATAGGTCAGGTCGGAGTAGGGTAGGGGAAGGTCCATGTGTGGATAGGTCAGGTAGGAGTAGAGTAGGGGCAGATCCATGTGTGGATAGGTCAGATAGGAGTAGGGCTGGAGCAGGTCCATGTGTGGATAGGTCAGGACGGAGTAGGGTATGGGCAGGTCCATGTGTGGATAGGTCAGGTCGGAGTAGGGTAGGGTAGGGGCAGGTCCATGTGTGGATAGGTCAGGTAGGAGTAGGGTAGGGGCAGGTCCATGTGTGGATAGGTCAGGTCAGAGTAGGGTAGGGGCAGGTCCATGTGTGGATAGGTCAGGTCAGAGTAGGGAAGGGGAAGGTCCATGTGTGGACAGGTCAGGTAGGAGTAGGGTAGGGGCAGGTCCATGTGTGGATAGGTCAGGTAAGGGTAAGGTAGGGGCAGGTCCATGTGTGGATAGGTCAGGTCAGAGTAGGGTAGGGGCAGGTCCATGTGTGGATAGGTCAGGTAGGAGTAGGGTAGGGGCAGGTCCATGTGTGGATAGGTCAGGTCCGAGTAGGGTAGGAGCAGGTCCATGTGTGGATAGGTCAGGTAGGAGTAGGGTAGGGGCAGGTCCATGTGTGGATAGGTCAGGTTAGGAGTACGGTAGGGGCAGGTCCATGTGTGGATAGGTCAGGTAGGAGTAGGGTAGGGGCAGGTCCATGTGTTAAGGATGTAATTTTTTAGTGTTTTTTTAAAACTGAGACTGTTTGTGATGGATCTAAGATCTGGTGGAAGTTTATTCCAGGTGCAGGCAACAGAATGACTATACAGAAGTTTACCAATTTGCTTTGTGGGGTTATAGACTTCCAGGAGATGTTGGTCTGCACTGTGGAGTCATCGTTTGGGGTATAGGGATTAGGGTAGAGAGAGCAGAGCAGAGGGTAGGATTAGCTAGTAGAGAGGGTGTGATGTGGAGTTGTGGAAGTAGGAGTTGGTGTTGGACTTCTGGCCATGAAATAAGTTTTAGGGCAGTACAGTGATAGGATTGGTAGGGTAGATTGGTAGCAAATCAGCTATTTTATTATAAGTAGATTGAAGTTTGGCCATGAGGTTAGATTGGAGATTAGTGAGAAGAGGTTGCAGCATAGAATAGAATAGGCAGTAAAAAAGCTTGCACTAGAAAACGTTTTGTATTCATAGTTACTAGGCATATCATCCAAAGGAGGACATACTCAGGACGGCAGCACCCCACCCCCTTAAAATACAAATCAACATTCTGCGGGAGTAGAAACTGCAGCCCTTTGTATCAATATGCACGCATGTTACCTGATGTGCTACTAACACTGCTTTAAAACTTTATACCACAGTAGTGATACTATTTGATAAACAACACAGTTGCACATTTTAAGCATACTTAGCATGAGTCGCAGTACACTTTTCTTCCCTTGAAGCTCACAATTCCTTGAAAATGCACTTGAAAATAAATTCCACCTGCTAACTCTAACTAGGTCATTTCACTCTCTCACTCACACACAGGCACCTCAACCTCTTAGTGCAACAAATCTGGACAAAGCCTAAACAAAATAGGGACAGATTATAAATATTGCTTTCATGAGCTTAGAAAATTGCTAGAATAACAGGATTTGTGTTAGTATGGATTTTTCTAAAGGATATGATGCCTAAAACTCAAATGTCTGTCATTATTTAGCAATTTCAATATTTTTTAGGAGGAATATGGGCAAAATCTGGACATTCTGCAAAAACCTGGACAGCTGAGGGGCATGCTACCTCCCTCTTATACATACAGACACAGACACACTGATGCACGCACACAGACACACAGATGCATACACACACACACACACACACACACACACACACACACACACACACACACACACACACACACACACACACACACACACACAATAACTCTCAATCTCTTAGCACATGAAACATGAAATCTGGGCAAAGCCTGCTATAATGATAGGGATTAAGACCCAAAACTAGGGCCACATTTATAAAGTTGCTAGAATAACAGGATTTGTATTAGAATGCATTTTTCTGAAGGATATGAAATCTGAAACTCAAATGCATGTCATTATTTAGGAACTTTAATAATTAGCTCATCCCAGTGATTTGTCACAAAAACTGAATTTTTATGAGGAACAGACCAAAAATATAAGGCAAAAATATGGACATTATGTGGAAATCTGTACAGTTGAGAGGTATGAATACATCCCCCATACCACCTTAGAAAGTGGATAGAACAACAAGTTTTACATTAGTATGCATTTTCTGAAGGATGTGAAATCTAAAGCTGAAATATCTGGCATTACTTTCTGACATCAGTTCTCAATGATTTGCCAGTAAAACACAACTTTATGAGAAACAAACTGAAAATATGAGGCAAGAATATGGATAATTGTGAGGTATGAACCCCCCCTCCCTCTTACACATACTCCTACTTCCCACTTACTTACACACACACACACACACACACACACACACACACACACACACACACACACACACACACACACACACACACACACACACCTACCTTTACTTACCTACTTACATACACACATACATACCCCTAACTACCTTATTATTTCTTATATCCACACACCCCTACCTACATATTTTTAGGCACACACACACACACACACACACACACACACACACACACACACACACACACACACACACACACACACACACACTTCTTAAACACTTAAACACATACAAGCAGACACCTACCTGTCACTTGTATTGTAAATTCATCCACAGTCCAAATGTCTTCTGGAATTCAAATTCTACGTGGGAAGATGAAGATGCAAGTCGCACAGATGAAGAAGATGAAAACAGGTCACAAACACCTGTTGCGGCTGTGCGACTGGACTCAAAGAGTGTTCTTAAAGAAGAACGCCCTTAAAAAACATTTTTTTTAATTAAAAAAGTAATCTCCCGGCCAGCCTGTTCCGGGGGGGGGGTGCAAGTGCACCCCTTTGCACCTGCCTGCAGGTGCCCTTGGCCAGACATTAGAATTTCATACCTCTTATTCTTTACAGAATGCACTGTCATGGTCTGTATGTTGTAGTCAGAAGACTTTCGGATGCGACGTCTCTGACTCTCTCCATCTCTCTCACAAGCAGACACACACACACACACCCACACACACACACACACACACACACACATACACACACACACACACACACACACACACACACACACACACACACACACACACACACACACACACACACACACACACGCATGCATGCACCCACACACACACACACACACACACACATTTCTATTTACCTTTTTTTTTATTTTAAGCTCACTTAATTGCAAAGCTGCATTTAGTGAGCGTAAACAAATTGTTGCAATTTGCTTTGTTTTCCATTTCAGCTTCACATCTGTTTACTACAGTGCTGTAAAGCAGTGGACATTATTTTTATTGGCCATTACCTGTACATTACCGCTCTGCTGGATGAAGTTCATCTTTCAGTCTGGGTGAAGATGTAAAGTTTGACCATTCGATAAGCTGCGTTAACACACTTAAACAGAGTTTATAATAACAAACAATTAAAAAGCCATTCCCCAACAGCAACCTATGGCAGCTGTTTCAGTGCTATTTGAGAAGAATATACTGCAGAAGATGGCCATAACTAAAACAACTTCAAAAGCATATTGTCATAATGTAAGCATTAACCAAATCTGCGATTCAAAGACTGCAGTGTCAAGCACACAGCTCCGTCTTTCTGTGGATTGCACTGCAGAAATTTCAAAATCACAAACTGACCCAGAGTCAGGGAAGGATATGTAGAAGTGACGTTAAGAGCCACTAAAGATCATATTGCTCTGGTGCAGACCAGCTTCCTGTTTGCAAGTTTACAGCAGTCATTCAGCATTTCGACCAGAAAAGTTAGTATATTGGCATTCTGCTAAAGGTGCTTAATCTACATTTCTTTTATGTCATGAGCTTATTTTGTGTCTTTACAAAGTGTTTTCTTAGCAAATAAATGTATGAACCAAATCTTTCTAAACAACTATGATGCACGTTTGATTTATTTTCTGCCAGAGACATTTTAGCATAAACTCCAATTGCCAATAACATGACCGTTCTTCTACCACACAGCGTTTTACAGAATAGTATACCGGCTATAAAACTTTTATTTAGGTTTCATTTGTCCAAAGCACCATTACAACATAAATACAAAGTGTAAAACTCTAGAAATATATAATTAACAGTACCCAGCAAAATTGCATGTCATCAGCCAGCACCAGAATAGTCCAACTCAAATACATTTTTAATACCAAGCTGAAACCAGCCAATGAAAGGCACTCATGCAGCCACCAAGGTAGTGAGTTCCACAGGTAAGGAGTTTGGTATTAAAATGAGCAAAGAATTTCTAAATTTACCCTCGGAACTGTTAGCAGCCTCTTAGAGGCTGAACAGAAAACCCATACAGGGTAATAAGGCACAGCAAGCTCCTTCAGATAATAGGGATGCAGATCATGAACAGGCATATAAACTAGCAGTATGATTTTCTAACTTAGTCCTATAGCAGAAGAGAAGCCAATGAAGATTGTGCAGAATGAGTGTAATATGTTAGTAATGTTTTGTACCAGTAAGCAGCCTCGCTGTGGAGGTCTGCACCATATGTAAACGATCCAGTTTGGTGTTATGCAGTTGCAGGTAAAGGATATTGTGGTAATCTTATCTGGTGAAGACCAGGGTATGAACAGTAACTGGGAGTGCAACTTGAGGTATAAGAGTCTTAATCATGGAAATACTTCTCAGATAAAAACAGAGTGACTTCACTACAAGTTGACACGGGATCCCAAAAGGTCAGCCAATAGTCAAGAATAATGCCTAAATTCCACACTTTATGAGCAAATTCAAGCTTATCACCACTGAACAAGATGTAATTATGCAAGTGGGGGCAGAAAAGGAGTCTCTCAGAATTGCTTGAGCAGCAAAGGCCTCAAGATTTAGAAGAATTCAGTTTTAATCGATTTTCAGTAAGCCATGGGCGTATGGCTTCAGGGTAATCAGCCAGAGAATAAATACATACCATCTCATCCTGAGGGAAAGAGTAGCAGATCTGGGCATCATCAGTGTAACTGTGGCATGCTAAACCCCCCCTTTCCATTAGATCTGAAGGGGGGCATGTGGACAGTGAATGATAAAGGGTCTGGAATAGAACCTTTGGGAATGCTGCCTTCAAGATGGTGCAATAAAGAGTCAAGTCTAGAGCAGACTCTTTGCGTACAACTAGACAGTTAAGAAATCTGCAAGTATTATGTTAATATGTCATAATCTACTGTCTCAAAAGCTGCAGAGACATTCAGGAGGACCAGCATTGTATAGTGCTTCTGGTCTCCAGCCATAATGGGATCATTAACCACTATAGCCAGAGCAGATTCGGTGCTATGGCGAGTATAAAAACCTGACTGGAAAGGATCCACGAGTCCACTATCATTAAGGTAGGATTCCAACTCTTTATAAATAAACTTCTGAACAATCTTTCTGAAGAAAGGTGATTAAAAACTAGGCAGCATTTGTTTAAATTGCTTTATGAGGGTTGGAACAACTAATGCCTATAGAGGGGTTATAACCTTCTTTGCATGCCTGAGCTTGTGTGCTGGAGACATAATCACCTGAGCAATTAATCTTTCATAATACAATTGAAATCATGGACAAAAGATGCAGTTTAGTTATCAACCCAGAAATTAAAGTCAATTAAGAGTGAGTTGATGAGGAGATCCGTGAATCCTTGAAGAAATGTCATCGCACCACCTGGCATGATGGTATACGAGAAGAAACCTAAAATTTGTTCCTGCAACCAGGAGATGTACAAAGGAAACAGTCTCTCTTATGTCCACTTTGGTCAGTCTGACTTTGTTATTACTGTATACTATGACTCCATCCCCAATCGTACCCCTCCTAGGGCAGTACATAATTCTGACTCCTGGCAGTACCGCAAACTACTAGACAAGGACTACATTTTTCATCTTGCCAAGTCTAAGCTATAAAAACAAGGTTGACATTATGCAAAAGGTCAAAATAAATACCTGACATGTTATGCATCAACCTCACACTGTAGCACAGAGCCTAAGAGGTGCCAGCAGAGAGTGAATCCCTCTTACCTGCCCTTGATTGCTCACAGGAACTTTTGCCCTCAGGGA
Source organism: Protopterus annectens (assembly GCF_019279795.1). Classification (NCBI taxonomy): domain Eukaryota; kingdom Metazoa; phylum Chordata; order Ceratodontiformes; family Protopteridae; genus Protopterus; species Protopterus annectens. The sequence goes on from NC_056733.1 coordinate 1,049,396,839, forward strand.
ACTTTCATCCAATGCTTTGCATTCAAAGAATGGCTTTTCCAGAATCTGCATTTTGAATATTTATATGAAATCACTTTAGAATGATAATACAGTTTTCTTCATAATTATATCCATTTTATAAATGCATTAAAGCACTTGTGAGCATTAGTTGTATGTGTGATTCTCATACTCTTAGCAAATGGGGGAGGCTTGGCCTTTGCCTCATGCCTTACTATATATCTAGGCATGTGGCTATTATTTAACTACCAATATCTACTCATACCTTAATGTTCAAATAATTTGTGCATAGCCAGACATGAGCAAAGACTCCCTGGACTAGGTTTGAGTTGATTCAGGTGGAAGCTAAGGTGGGTCTGGTAGAGGAGAGATGTCAGGGTCAGCTGATGGCCAGCTGCAGCAGAGTAAATCAGCCAGTTATGTGTCAAAAGTGAAGGGACTGTACTGGATCACAGATGGAAGAACATTACAGCCAGGTGTGCAGTATTTATTTATTTGTTTGCTGTCTGGCAATTATGTAGGTGGGTTGGTCATGTAAGACTTTTCAGCTATCATGTGGGGTCTAAAGGGGCAATATTAAAGGAGAAAACACAAATTAAGAAACATTGACATATAAGTAAAATAACAGAAGAAATAAAATTAGTACCCGAGAAAACTGTATATTATAACAAGATAAGCTACACGCAATGAGCCTCATAGTTACAAAGTGGTATTTACATTAATATTTATATTAAATAATTTTATTTTTGTTTGTGAATGCCTTATTCAGTGCTCAATCACAAGAATCAGTTTAATAATCACTAATCGTAATTTTCTGAGGCTTTGCATGAATTTTAAACTGACCTTATTTTGAAATACATTATGCTGCAAACTCAGAGAGAACAAATGGAAAAATAAGCACACAACACCAGTGTGCTACCCAACAACAGCCCCTAAGGCAAGACAACGTACCCAACACTTTAGTCATAGGTGACTCTAAAGTCAGTCACACTGATGTCCCACTCACCAGGCTGAACAAGGAGAAAATTACAGTCAGCTGCCTGTAGGGTGCCAGGATCCGCCACATAACGCATGCATTCAAATCACTCCACAAGTACAAATATGACTCTGTCATTGTCCATGCTGGAGTGAATGACTTGAGATGTACCTCCCAGGACTACATGAAAATAGACATGGAAGAGCTCTTGGATCATGTGGACCAGGCAGGTATGACCCTAGCCCTGAGTAGCATCCTGCTTTTGACCAGAATGATACCACAGTATAAGGACAAAATGATTGACTTCAACAATTGGCTAAGCTTCTGGTGTCATTCAAAGGGGATCCAGTATCTGTCTGCCTGGGAAGACATGATCGACAAACCACGATGCTTTGCCAGAGATGGTCTGCACCTGTCACCCCTGGGATTCAGGTTACTGGCTAAAGCTCTTGCCACCCCTATAGTGCCGTTTTAGGCAAGGGTCAAAGGATAAAACCACCACCGTAACAGATACAAGCATGCAAAATCTGAAGATAATGCTACTCAATGCTAGAAGTCTAAACCTCAAAATGCACTCTCTCGAGGCACTCCTAATAATGGATAACATCGATATCTGTGCAGTAACTGAGACCTGGTTCAGGGCTCCAGAGAGCACCCCTGCAAAACCAGGCTACAACTCTTACCACACTTTTGGGCCACAAAACCAAGACCGAAACACTAAAGATGGAGGAGTGTCCATATTCACCAAGGATATTCACACCTCCAGGCTAGTTGCCCAACACAATGCATCTGAAATTCTCCAGATGCAACTAACACTAGGTAAGACGGCAATCCAAACTGTAGCTTGCTAAGATCCCCCACCATGCCCCAAGATTCTCATTACACCTTTCTAAACATACTGGAAAATATTAAGATACAACCAAACACCCTAATACTGGGTGATTTCAACTACCCTGCCATTAACTGGGAAAACTACTCGGGTACCAACTCCTTTTCCGAACAGTTCTTAGAATTCATAAATTCCAATGCCCTGGATCAACTAATCCATTGTCCCACCAGGGGCTCCAATATCCTAGACCTGGTCATTACCAACATGGGAGATAGATGCTCCACAACAGTGGTCACTCCCTCATTTGTCAGGTCTGACCGTAAGCAAACCACCCTTGACATCCACATCCCACCACCACCCCCCAGTAAGGAGACCTCCTTAAAAAAAGTCTCCAAAGCCAACTTCATGCTACTGAAGTCAGAAGTGACAAACTTCATGACACCCATGCAGGCGGGATCTGAAAGTTTGTCTGCTGAATCCTACACTAAGGCACTGTACGAGCACATCCACTTGTTTATGAATCGTGCCATCGCAAATAGAACCAAGATGCTCTTCTCCAAAAAAAGGAAGCCAATCTGGTGGTCCCCTGCTATAACAAAACTATACAACAGAAGGAATAAACTGTTGCAGAAAAGATGAAAATCCCAGGATGCAAAAAACTCCCTCACCAGCCTCAGTAAGAAGCTGAGATCCCTCATAAAATCCTCAAAAGCTAGTTACAAAAATAAAATTGCCGAAGATTCCAAAAACAACCACAAGGCATTCTATAGTTATGTCAAGAATCTAAATGGCAATGCTCAGATCTGCTCTGAGCTACAACAGAATGGCATTAAATATATTGATCCCAAGGATATTGCCAATATCCTGGCAGATTAATTTAGTGAAAAACACGGTAGTCACAAACAAACAATTTTAATGAAGCCTTCATCAGCACATAAAATCACCTTACATAAGTTGCATTTAAATAGAGGAAGCACTGAAAAACACATGATCAAGCCAGCCAACCAGATACAAACCAAAATTAATTATGCAAATAATTTAAAATGCATCACACCCAAAACTCTTAAAGAAGTCTTACTTATATTAATAAAAAACAATTTTATATAGATTAAATATAGTTACATATAGATAAATCATTCATATCAAATAAGAACTTTTTTAAAAAAACTTTTTTAAAAAACTTTTTAAAAAGGTAGCAGCTCAAAGTTAGCATCATAAATTCTCCCTCTGAATCAAAACTGGTTTGAGACTTACTGCTCCATTCAAGCCAGGCCATTTATCAGCCTGTAAATGCACTCATATTCCTTCAATAACAAAAGATTTTCCAAGTCACTACCCCTAATACCCATTTGTACAGTGCATATGCATCTGAATTTAAAAGCATGAATTTGAAATTCATGTAAATGTCTGAATAAACCATTTGTCTCAATCTTACCTATGCTCTATTATTCTATCTTTAAGCTTCCTGGATGTTTTCCCTACATAAAATGCATTACATGAAACACAGGTAGCTAAATAAACTAACTTAGTAGTACTACAATCTGCTTTGCAAGTAAACTTAAAACATTCACCTGTTGTAGGATGTTGGAAGCTATTATTACTATCATTAATATCAGAGCAACATACACAATTATAGCACTTGAAGGAGCAGATTCAGTTTGAAAATCCTTATAACATAATATTTGCTTAAACGTCTGACCATTCCTAAAGGCAAACCTTGGTACTGGACCTAAAATGTCCTTTAAATCTGGTTGAGACATTAAAATTGCCCAGTTCTTTTGAATTATTTTACAAACATCATTTGTATTGGCATTATAGGTGGTAGTAAACCTGATGACAGGCTTGCTTACTACCTTATCAGCTTCATTCCCTAATATATACCCTGAGTAAGTCAAAGACACGGAACTAAAAACTGGTTTATAAGGACCTCTTCTGCCTTGCAAAACCTCTTCATAACTCATATTTACATCTCTAAGGTAATAACCATTCTCAATAAACTCTTTCCTCATCTTCTCAGTTTCCTCCAAAAACACACCCTCCTCAGTTGTTAGTCTACTGACTCTTATTAACTGAGATTTTATAATGCCTCTATATATATGTACTGGATGCATGCTAGCAGTATTTAAATATCTTGCTGCATGCACATCCTTCCGATGCACCTTTGTTTCCAACCTTCCAAGTTTCCTATATACCCTTATATCTAAAAAAATCCATTGTATCTAAAGAAAAATCCATCTTAAATTTAAGGAAACTTGTCGTAGTGTTTCGATAGGACAGAAATTTTTCTAACTGAGTCAGAGTCCCTTTCCAAACAAAAAAACAGTCATCAACAAATCTGCAGTAACAATCAAAGTAAAGAGCAAATTCATTATTTTCATTTAAGATGTATTGCTTTTCCCATACATATAAAACTAAATTAGCAAAGGTATTGGCCACGGACGTCCCCATGGCCACAACAGTTAACTGCTGGTAGGGAACACCATCAAAAATAAAATCATTCTTTGTCAACACCAAATCTAATAAGAGGCAAACATTCTGTATTTCACATGTTTGTCGAGAGGATTGCATTGTTAAAAAACTTCTAATTGCCTCAATCCCATATTCTGTTGGAATCACCGTAAAAAGTGACACAATATCCAGTGTAACTAAAAAAATAAACAGAACTAGTTTCACCATTAAACCACACCCTAAGTTTCTCTAAAAAGTGCACCGTATCCTTTAAAACTGTTTCACATTTCAGTAAATACTTTCCTAACACTTTTTGTAAATACCTAGAGATGGGCTCAGTCACCCATCCTTTACCAGATACGATAGGCCTTAGTGATGGGTCACTCATGGATTTATGCACCTTGGGGATACCATAAATCTGTGGAATTTTAGGACATGTTACTGTTAAATAAGTGAATAATTCAATTGTAATGTCCTGATTCAATTGCATATCATATAAGAATAAATTCACCTGAGAAATATGATTTTTCACATCTGCAAATGTTATTACTTTAAAAGTATTAGTGTCAGACAAGAATTCTTTAAACTTACTCATATACCATGATTTGTCCAGCTTCATTAAAATTGTTTGTTTGTGACTACCGTGTTTTTGGCTACTTTTGGATGAACAGTGACTTAGTGTATCTTCGAGATTAATTTAGTGCCAACTTCAACCCCCTCTCACCCCCTAAAGGGCCCATCTCAATACCAAAGGATTACCAAATTCTCGTAATCATGGCCACACAGGTAGAAACCGCACTCTCCAAAGCTAAGAATACAGCATCCATGGGACCAGATGACATCCCAGGCTGTGTACTACATGAACTACAAAATGAACTGGCACCTCACCTAAGTGTCATACTTAATCATAGCCCCACCTCAGGCTTCGTGCCCACTGAGTGGCACACAGCTACAGTTATCCCACTCCACAAGGGGGGATCCACCTTGGATCCCGGGAACTACTGTTCCATCAGTCTGACAAGCCTGATCTGCAAGGGCATGGAACGCATTATCATTGAACGTATAAACAAAGACATTGGCAAACTTCAAACACTGGACCCCACCCAGTTTGGGTTAGTGAAGGTCCAATCTTATCTCCTGAATCTGACTGACTTCTTCGAATCAGTCTCCAGAACTGTGGATGAGGGTAAGGCGGTCCACACAGCCTATCTGGACCTCGCCAAGGCCTTCAACACCATCCCCCACTCTGGAATCATAGATAAACTTACTAAGCTGGGCATAAATCCCTACGTCACTCAATGGGTTGCCAACTGGCTTACTGACGGAACCCAGACTGTAAAATTAGCAGACTCCAAATCCAGCTCCAGACAAGAGACAAGTGGAGTACCTCAGGGTTCAGTCCTGGGACCACTCTTGTTTGGCATCTACTTCTCTGAAGTACAGGCCAACACTAAGGGACTCTGGCTAACAAAGTTTGCAGATGACTGCAAACTGGGAGGCATTATTGAATCCCCAAATTATGTGGATATTCTACAAAAGGGCCTTCCAGAAACAGATGCCCGGTGCCAGAGCCATGGACTCAAGCTTAATGCCAAGAAATGTATAGTTATCCACTTTGGAAAAAAACATGTACCCATGAATTACCACATAGGTGGCAGTACACTAAACATCGAAAGTGTGATGAGAGACTTAGGGACACAGGTGGACAGTGGTCTCACTTTCGATAACCACATCACCACAACAGTCAGGAAATCCTTCTATGTGGCACACCTCATCACTAAGGGCTTTTCATCCAGAAAAATGAGGTCATTGTCCCACTGTACTCATCCCTCATTAGACCCATTATAGAGTATAATGCCCCGTTTGGTATGTACCTCACAAGACATCTGCAACAGCTGGAAAGGCCACAGAAATACCTCACTAAAAGAATCACAGACCTAAAGCAGATGCCATATGCTGACCATCTAAAAAAACTCCAGCTATACTCTGTGGCATATCGTCTACTCAGAGGCGATCTCTGCTTAACATACAAGGCCATGTCAAACCCCGAGTTGTTGGACATGCTACACTTAAAGAAATCCCAATCCCTCAGAGCCACATGCTCCAGGGATCTAAACCTTGTCATCACAATGAACAAAACATGCTGGAGGGATAGGTACCTGACCCAGAGACTCCCCAGACTCTGGAATAGACTGCCCATACATGTCAAGCAGAGCGCCTCCTTGGCCCTCTTCAAAAGGAACCTTGACGATTGGATGGGAGAAAGGAAATTCTCCCCGGGGATCACATCAGTCACCCTGCTAGACAGGGGTCCAGAGAAGTAAATATTGTGGGAAGAAATATCCAGGGAATTGTTATGGCTAGGCTTGTACAGGCCCTAGGGACAATAGCCTAGTACCAACCTATGAACCTATGAACCTATAAGAAATTATTAAAGCAATTAACTGTAAATAGAAATGAATTAAAGAAACAGTTATTGCAGAGGATTAAGGCGATAAGCTTTTCACAGTTTGCTTCCTGCTGCTTATTGTTTGATTCCGCCGCCCTCCATTTGCCTACCATGTGACGCTGAGCAAGTCACTTAACGCTCTGGGACAGTTAATAAACTAGAACAGGCTTCTCAAATATTACCTGGATTGCATGCATTTAAATACACTTGGAATGTCCTGCATTTGTGCTGAATCATAATGCAAACATTATTTAATGACTTAGCTGAGCTGCTGAATTAACCTACAAGCACGTTTTTGTATGCAGCAGATGTTGACTGATTTCTAAAATTCGACAGTATACTAAAAATTAATAAAAAAAGTGAAAATAAAGGCAGAAATGGGTTGTAATACAAGTTGACATTTTTGTTTCATAAAACAGTTTGAGCTTGTGGTGTGCAACCAAATTATGTGAGAACATGTATCGAATCAAAACGTTACGCTTTGTTGACAGTTTGACAGACTGACAAAAGTGAATGATTTTGACATATGGAGTATGACTTGGTGAACATATCGTTGCTGTTCTAACTGGTCAGTGAGTCAATAGTATATTATAAATCTGTAAATGCAGCATTTAAAGCTTTAGTTTTTGTGGCATCAAAGAAGTCAACTTCATTATTACTATAAAATGTTCGAACCATGAAATAATGTGTTTGACTATTTATGCATTAGATGTGTGTCACAATCAATGGATGTATGCACTGTATTTCAATAACTGAAGTATTAAAAATTTCAGTTCAGCTGTAGCTGACAAATTTAATGAGTTGCTAGGATTATGTTCCTCCCACATGCAGAAATACTCTGACACTCGCAAGATTAATGAGTGCTCCTGTTCTGCATATAGCATATGCTTTGCTTGTAAAACCACAATGCAAACATTCCAGTGAAATCTCCAAACTACTTCTGTGCTTCTAGAAATGATGTCAGGACAAGGCTAATATTTACATTTATTGGTACTGAAACCATAATTACTTAGGAAGACATGCAATAAAAATCAAATCCGCATATTAAAGTTTAATTTCACTTTTGGCTTTCTTGTTCGCTTGTAACATCTGCTGCAGGAAATAATAATTATGCTGATTTTTTTCTCTGCCAGTCATCAATAACTGCTATAATGTATTCCTCCTTCTAAATCAGAATTGTAAAAATCTGACAGTTTTTTTTTTAATTAGAGAGAATGTGAACAAAGATGGCATACACAGAATCCTACCCCCAGCCTTTTGAGGTGACAAGATGATTTCTTAGTGAAGAGTACAAATCCCTGTACTACTTCAGTGAAAAAACATTTTTTGGAGATGCATGTGAATACAATGACACTAAACAATCATTTCAAAGTTTCTGGGCGGCCTTGCAAAGGTGCACTTGTGTTTAATGGGTGTAATGAAAACTAAGTAGGTTGCTAAAGGGAAAACACAGTGGTTAGAAAAATATAGTGTATAATAAGACAGTAGCCTGTCATTCTGAGGGATGCTATGAAATATCTCTAGGTGTGAACATGTACCCCTTTCAAGAATTATTTCTGCATGGAAAATATCTTTCCTTATGGGACAGCTGTTTTGGCGTTTAATATATTAACAAAAGGGGTGGAGGGACAACCCCACCCCCAACGTAACAATTTGGAAAGCTTTGCTCATGAAGAACTCCTGGTTTTAAATTCTACTGTGAATATTTTGTATTCCTTCGCATACATAACTCAAAGAGCTTTCTTTCACCCTTGCATCAGGGGAACCATTTAATAAATATATGCATGCAAATAAACACAGAAGGAATGTGGAAACAATATAAATCAAAGCAGAAGGATGCAAGAAAGACAGAAAAAAGTGACTATCACCAAGGAACAGATGCCCAGTTCTGGGAAAATGTAGAAAAACAACTTACATAGTTGCATAAGTCATCAAAATAATGAAATGGAGAGACAGAGAAGTTGAATAAAATAGCTGGGTGTAAGCAGAAAGATTCAATGCAAAATATAATTGCTTTGGCTCAGTATTCACCACAGGCTTTAACTGTTTAATCTCAACGATGAAGGACAAAGATGAAGCAATCAAATCTAAAGACTCCTAAATGAAGAATGTCTTTAAAATTGTTGTTGTTCACTTACGCTTGTAGAATATGACTTGAGAGATTTTAACATATGCTGGGAGAAGCACATGCCCATTGCTTTCTCAGAATACCTACAAATTTTTTTTTCTTCACAGAATAACAGTGGGTCTGGTAGACCTAACCACAATATTATGAAGTATAGCTGCTCCAAACCACCACACAGACAAAACACAACCCCCCCGCCCCCCGGAAAAATAAGAAAACCACTGCCTGTGGTAAAGAAAAGCACTCACTTTAATGTATCCACACTATAAAAATAACATACAAATTTCACGGACTAAGCGCTTTCATCTGATAAAATATTAAGGCATCATCAAAGTCAGTGAAAACATCTTTAAGCTCTATTTAAATAGCACCAGATCTTAACGTCAATCATTACATCATTTCCTGCCATGTCAAATTATGTAGTATGAAGAATAAAATATCTAATAAATAAATAGTAAAATGTTAAAACAGTTAAAAGTTAAAATAAAATATCTGGAATGCAACTTTAGCCTGTTATAAAATGGTAAATGAAACAAATCTTTGCAAAGGGTAAATCATGAACACGTTAAACCAGATAAAACATATAAAACATATCCATCAGGTGTAAACTTCACATAAAAAATCAAACATCTTTTGCTCTCCTTTAGAATACACAACAGAGATGTAGTGTCGTTAATGACTGGCTTCTCTTTGGCAGTTAATCTAAGTTGCCATTCTAACTCTTTGTTTAAAAGTTCTAATTCAGGGTCACCCCATCTCATTCCTGCTTTTGTTTTGTCTATCCCAAAAAATATAATTTTTTTATATTCATTGCCTTCTCTAGTGTGCATGTATAAAGCACTGGTCTCTTTTCATTTTCTTAAATCCCTATTGTGCTCCAGAGTTCTGTCATGTAACTTCCTGATGGTCTTGCCTATGTAGAACGCAGGGCATGACACACATGTAGCGATGTATACAACTCCTTTTGCATTGCAGTTGCAGCATCCAGGACACTGCAGTGTCCTGTTGTGTGTTTTAATATTCACATAAGGACTATCATTAATAAACCTACAACTACTGCATGCCCCGTATTTGCTCACCCTAGAGATGTATGTCTTTTTAAACCTTTCATTGTCACATTCAAGTATTTCCTTGATATTTCTCCCCCTGCTGTATACAACTTTAGGTTTTGCACCTAACTTGTTTTTCAATTCAGCATCAAGCACACTGTCCCATATCCTACATAAACGTTTTGCCAAACCTAACCACAATATTGTTCCCACAATGTGGGCCTGGTAGAACTAACCACAGTACTGGTTCCCACACAGTGGGCCTGGTAGATATAGCTGTATCTATGCACACAGTGGCTCTACCAAGTTATACACCCCCTTCTATGACCTAGGAGATCCATAGCACATGCTTAAACATAACGTTTTCCATTCAACCCAACACCATATTCATGGATGACTTTAACTACCTCACTATAAACTGGGAATCATGCATGATCCTGAACTTACAGGTCCAGAGATGCCTGGACTTGTAACCACAAACACCCTAAATCAACTGTTTCATATATGCACTAGTGACTCTTCGTCTTTTACCTTTTCCTCACAAGCATGGAAGAATACTGCACCCTCAGAGTGTAATGTCCTCACTGGTCAATTTGGACCATAAAACTGTCTAATTTGAAATAAAAAGAAAACCTGGCACCAGAGCTAACCATAGAACTTTTAAGAATTACTTGGTAAAATATGAATCTCCCCAAGCCGTGAAAAAATGTTGCTTTTAGGTGAAGTTGTTCACATAGACACTGAACAATCATGTTAATAGATGCATAGATACAGTTCTACCTAGCAGGAATAAACAGAGAATAAACTAAAAAAAAACATGCCAACCAACATCAATAGGTTGTATAACAAAAGGAAGAAAGTCATGGCAAAAATTATGAAATGCAACGCCTATCAGCATAAAAAAACATTTATCAATCTAGGGGTGGGCCATCTATGGACCTCGGTAACTACAAACCCATAAGTCTGACTAGTGTCATATGGAAATGATTAACACTGACACAGGAAATCTTCAAACACTAAACAGTATCCCTAGTTTGGTTTTGTCAAGGGTAGGTCTTGCCTACTCAGCTGGTGGACTTCTTCGAGACCTGGCCAAGGCATTTGATATAATAGCCCACTTGGACATGTAGGCAAACTTATGAAATTAGGTATGTTTATTTATTTAGTTAGTTATAGCATTTGTTGACTGGGAGGGCACAGAGTCCCCTTTCCTGGGGAGGTCCAGGAAGAAAAGCTTCTAATGATAAATAAAGATTTATACATTGCATTTTAGAAATATATACATAGTGTAGAAAAAAACAGCATTTTACCAGTATATACATAGTCTAATAAATAAAGACATTTTATAAAAGTTTATAGATTGTGTTTATAGAGTGTATATAAAAGTCGTTCAATAATATTTTGAAAAGTCTGCATAATAATGAAGTCCTTGGACCTTTATTTATTTATTTATTTATTTCCAGTTTGATTACCGGGGAAGTCCACTGGGCCAGAACGTGCCCATTTTCAGTGGAGGCCCGGGGAGAAAAGCTCCAAAAGCAATGCGAATACAATCTAAGTTACATAGTGTTGAAGGTAAAAAATACATGTATAATTACATTCATACAGTTAGTAAAAAAGCAAATGCACACAGTATACCTCAAAAACATCATTAAGGAAGGTAGATAAAACAGATTTTCAGTAGTTTCCCTTCAGAGCAGCAAGTTTCAACTGTCTGTAATATCGAAATCTGAGGTTACCTGATATTTACAATATTTACATACAAGGAGTAGAGAGAGAGAATTACTGAAACTGAGAATTAGCTTAAGTTTGATTTAGTAGCAATGGAAAAATAATAGTTCTAGGGTAGTGTGAAGTGAAAGAGTATAGAGGGTTCATAAGGGTAGTTAATTAAATTTAAGTGGGATGAAAGCAGGAACACTTATGTTTAGAGGACAGGTAAGAGAAAAGTTGGGTTTTGAAGGATTCAGAGTTAGATGTTGTTCTAATTGAAGGAGGGAGAGAGTTCCATTTCCTGCCAAGAGAGTAGGAGAGAAGGAGTTGGCCAGCAGGGCGATTGGGGTTGTGTATGGCGATTAAATTTTGGTGCTCAGATCTTAGAGATCTGTTTGGGATGTATGGAGGAAGGATGTTTATTAGGGCTGGGCATTTATCAGGGTAAAATATTAATTTGTGAGTAGTGGTTAGTTGGAGATAGTCTAGGTAGTTAGGGAGTTCTAGCCAGTTCAGAGTTTGTAGGGAAAGGCAATGGTGAGTAGAGGTTTTAGATTTGGTTGCAAATTTAGAGATTTTATTATAGCAGATTTCGAGTTTAGAGGAGATGGAAGAAGACAGGTTAGTAAGGAGTGGGGCTCCATATAGTAGAGATGGTAGAAGATAGGTAATTGCTAAGGTATGCCTAGAGGAGTTGGAGAGAAAGCAGTTGTTCCTATAGAGCATACCTAACTTTTGGTGGGTTTTCTTTATGTTTTGTTGTATGTGGTTATCAAATTTAAGGTGCTCGTCTATGGTGATGCCAAGGAGTTTTGCAGATGGGACCACCTCTATGGTAGAGTTGCTTTGGCTTATGATTTTGAAAGCATTTTTGTCGAAAGTGAAAGCCCTGGAGGGAGGGAAAAGAAGAATTTTAGATTTATTAGAGTTGAGAGAGAGATGATTTTGGTGCATCCAGTTCTCAGTAGTGGAAAAAGCTATTTGGGTTTTTGTCAGTAGTTCAGGAAGGTTAGAAGCAGCACAGACTAGGGTAGAGTCATCAGCGTATTGGATAACTGTTGTGTCTGGGATGGCAGAGTGGAGGTTATTTATGACGATGTTGAAAAGCATGGGTCCAAGGATGGACCCCTGGGGAACGCCAGTGGGTGTAGGTAAGAAGGAGGAGGTAGAGTTTTTCCATTTGACAGCTTGAGATCTGTCTGATAAGTAGCTGGAGAACCAAGATAGAGTATCAGGGGAGAGATGAAGGTTTGATAGATGAAAGAGAAGGTGTTTGTGAGAGATGTTGTCAAAGGCTTTAGAAAGATCTAGCAGTACAGTGGAAACTAGTAATCCAGAATCCCTGGCTTGATTGACTGTTTCTAAGAAGGATAATAAGGCAGTAATGGTGCTGTGTCCAGGGCGGAAGCCGTGTTGGGTGGGTGTTAGGAGGTGGTTCTGGGTTAAGAAAGGCATGAGTTGGTGGTGGACACATTTTTCTAGCATTTTTGATAAAGGTGAGAGTAGGGCAATTGGGCGGAAGTTGGAGATATTAGTATTTTTGCCTCCTTTATGAAGTGGTAGAATGTAGGCTGATCGCCAAAGAATAGGAACATATGACTCTTTTAAAGATCTGTTAATTAAGATGCTGATAGGGAGAGCAATACCTTCAGCAGCACATTTAAGGAAGGAGGAGGGGATGTTGTCAGGGGCATTAGAGCATGGCTTTAGTTTGGATAAGAGTCTTTTTATAAATGTGGTTGAAACAGGTTTCAGCTGGAAATTGAGAGGACAGTTAAAGGGGTTGTTAGGTGTAAAGGAAAGAGAGTTGGATGTATTATTGTTAGGGAAGGATTTAGTTAGATTAGCTATAGATTCAGTAAAGAATTTGTTGAAGAGAGAGCTTAGATCTGTGTCAGTTATACTAGGGTCTGGGCAGGGGTTATTCCTGGATCCTGGATGGAGAAGAGAATTAACTGATTTCCAGAATTGTTTTGGGTTCTTATTATAGCTGGACTGAAGTTTATTGTAATAGTTTTTTTTTTGTCCAGGGTGATTAGTTTTTTTGCTTGGTTGTGGAGTTGGGTGTATTGGAGCAGGGATGAAGGCATTTTATTTTTCTGGTATAGCTTCCAGGATTTGTCCCTTTGATGCATAATTTGTTTAGTTTCTTTGGATAGCCAAGGGGCAGAATTAGCTTTGACTCGTTTGTTTCTTGGTGGGGCTAGAGAGTTAAGAGTATTTAGGAAGATAGAGTTAAATTGTTCTACAGCGTTGTCTAGGGGAAGAGTATTTAGGATCTGCCAGTTAGTATGTTTAAAAATGCTTGAGAAGATTGTGGGGTTGAAGTTGCTGAGATTACGAGTGTGGATGTAATGGTGTAGATATTGGGTGGAGTTAGCTGAGCGGTGTATGAAAGTGGGGAGATGGTCACTGAAGGTGTCAGGGATGGTGCCAGAAAGAATGATTTTGTTTGGATGAGAGACTAGGATCCAGTCAATGATGGATCCTGGGGGATTGTTTTTGTTAGGCCGGGTGGTTGAGTGGATTACTTGGGCGAAGTTGTAGAGGTTAATGAATTGGGAGGGGGAAGGAGAGTTGATTTTATTCCGATCAATGTTAACGTCGCCTAGAATGTAGGTTTCGAATTTGATTTCTGTTGAGGCCCAGTAAAGAATATTTTCGAGGGTAGTGATGTTGTCACCTGGGGATATGTAAAGGGAGATAATGCAGATGTTCTTATGTTTATTTAGTCATAGGAGACTGGCTGTAAGTTCAGCATTTTTGAATTGTGGAGTTGGGATTTGTAAAGGGATCAGGGAGAGGAGGTTAGAGAAGATTATTGCAGAGCCTCCACCTTTTTTATTTAATCGGTCACTTCTGAGGATTTGGAAACCAGGAGGTAAGATTTCAGAGTTGGCGATGTGGGGTTTTAGCCAGGTTTCAGAGATGGCTAAGATGTCAGGTTGGTTGTGGCAAATCCAAGCTTGTAGTTGGTGTATTTTGTTATTTAGGCTCTGAGCATTGATAGTGAAGAACTTAAGGGGGTTAGGAGAGGAAGCGGTAGAAGAAGTGGGAGGGGGACTATGATTGTTTCCAGTGGGAGAAAAAGGGGTTGGGGGGGTTGTTAGTAGTGAGGCAGGGGCCAGGGTTGGGGTGAATATCGCCAGATAAGACTAGGTCATTATTGGAAGTAACTCTTAGTCTTTTGGGGTTATGAAGTAAGAAGCTGTTAGGGGGTGGGAGGAGTTTAAGGGTGAATGTTTTTGGTATGGTGAAGTTTTTGGGATGGAAAAGGTACAGTGTTTTGGGAGGAATAAGAGCGGAAGATATGTTGTTGTAGTGGGTAGATAGAGATGGTTGTAGGTGAGTACAAGGGTTGGTTTGTGTAGGAGGTAGGGAGAAGGGTATTTTGTGAGAGTAGAAAGTAGCATAATATAGAGGAATGAGTAGTACAAGAAGTGAGGATGGGGGGGCATGGCCAAGGATGAACACAGGATAGCAGCAGATTTCTTCAGCTCCACCAACTTAACTGCACTGACAGGAAATAATTACTTTAAAAATTAATTTATGAAATAATTTTCTTTCTAAATACGTTTGGAATATCAGTTTCTTGAATAATATCTAAAAAAGAAAGACAATTTCAATAATTTTCCTGTCAGAAAACACCTTGGAAATTTCTCTGTCAGCATCTCTGTTTGAAATGAGTTCCAGTAAGACAAATTCTCAGGATTCCAGCATCAAGAAAGAGCTTCAGTCTCTGATATCTACAATTCAGCAACTTACTACCAAAATGGACAAACTGGATACTAAAATTGATAACTTCATAGAAAAAACTACAAAACAAATAGATTTGTTACATCTAGACCTGCAACAACAGAAGATTCAGATTACAGGCATAGAAGAGACTGTTAATGACATGGAGAATGGAATCCAGGAAGAAGAAATTAACATTGAGTTTTTGCTGAAGCAGAACACACATCTACAAACCAAACTTGATGATCTGGAAAATAGATCTAGGCGCAATAATATTAGGATTTTTGGACTGCCAGAAAATATAGAAGGTAACAATATTACTTCTTTTTTAAATACTTGGCTTCCCAAAACTTTAGACTTGTCAGAAGCATTTTCTTTTGGTATTGAAAGAGCCCATAGATCCATATCTAATTTTAACTCTAACAAAAAGTATCCTAGATCAGTTATAGTAAGATTTCTTTCATCCTATGACAAGGAGATGGTACTAAAATCTGCATGGGCTAAAGCACCTGTTAAAATTAATGAGGCAACTGTGCGTTTTGACAATGACTATTCTTCCTTGGTAATAACTAAAAGAAAAGTTTTTCTGCCATTAATAAGAGAGCTTAAGAAAGCACAGTTCAAAACCTACCTTCTGTTTCCTGCCAAACTAAAAATCTTTTTACCTGATGGCCCTAGAGTTTTTGAAGACTTGGACTCTGCTTTGCTGTATATTAAAAAAATAAGATATTGGATAAAATAGAAGATATGGAATGGGCTAGTCCTTCGTTAAAGAGGATGGCAACAGAAACTTCTTGGAAGACTTCAGAGAAGCAAAAAAGACTAAAAAACAAATGACATGTTCTATGTTTTTTTTTTCCTGTTTCTCCTTCATTCTTAATATCTTCAAATACAGTTACTGCATCTCCAGAAAGCCACAAATATTCTAAAAGATTTATTCAAAGTTATTTTTTGTGTGCAAAGAACTGTCTTTGTTTCATAAATAGTCAAAATCTCTGAGGAACAAATAACAGGCTATCAATCAACTTGTTTCTCTTTGTGATAAAGAGACCCAAGGTTAGTAATTTGATACATTTTCTTTCTCTTCTTATTTTAAATAATGGCATTCTTTTTAAACTATGCATTTAGTGAGGGGTGGGGGAGGACAGGGAGAGAAGTATGATGAAAAATATGAAAAAGTGAAATAATAACTTATTAGTTCTTTAAAAATATATATATGCTGTTTAAACACTGTTGCTAAATATTATACCATGATTCTATTGCTTATACATGACTACAAATAATATGTCATGATTTAATTATAAATAATTAGAACTAAAATAGTTGTAAATAATATGTTTCATATTTATCTTTATTAATATAAACAGCAAGTAATATTTCACTGTAGATACTCTTTATAGCTTCCTTTTTTTCTTTTCTTTTTCTTCTCTCTCTCTCTCTCTCTCTTTATTTTCTACTCTCTTTCTTTTCTTTTCTCTCTCTCTCTTTTTCTCTCATATAAGTACATTTACATGCTTCTGATAAAACTGATACATGTATATAATAGGATTTGAATAAGAAAATGAATTGGGGCATAAAAATTAGTTGTAGTATATGTTAATAACTGTAGGCTTAGTTTCACTGTCATAGAGACTGTAATGACTTGTAAAATACTTTGCAAAGGTTTTGCACTGTTTAGTTTCATTTATATTGCTAAATGAATGTCAGTCACTTGCATTTATTAAAATTCCCGCCAGAATGTTAAGGGAGACAATTTGGGATGTGGGTTACCTCGTGAATAGTGTCCTCGAGTTGTTTTAAAAGCTTCAACACTCAGAATACATGCAGAGAAGCTTTATGCAGTCATTTTGAACTTTGACCCCTGATTTCACACTGACACATCGCAGATTCAAGAAGAACACTCTTCCAGGAAGTAGAACTGCTGTAAATGTGACTTTGTGATGAAAAACAAACTCTATAACATTTAAATGTGAGTTATTTTTTATAACAACTTACTTATTTATGATATAATTTATAAAATGTGAAAGTTATAATGATTTTAAATGATTCAGTATGCCATAGTAAGCAAGTAAGATATTTTAGAAGGCATAGAAAGTAAAACATATATACATATGTTTTTGAAAGTTTACATGACTGCAACATATTAATGTATGTAAATACATATGATTTAAACATATATAATGTTATAATTCATTTGACTTATCTAATTGACAAGCATAAGTATCATTATGATTTTATCTTAGAAGAAATTGTCATGTGACATATTTTAAAGCAGCAGTTCAGATATATAAAATACAGATGGCTTTCTTCACAATGATTTAAGTATATCTGGGAATTTACATTGCTATGCAGTATGATTTGTAATCATATCTTTGAACATAAATATTTTATTTAACTGGCAATAATAAGTATGAGAAGAAAGCTTTGATGCAAGTAATTTAAAGTTTTTAAAAACTGTTAACTGCATTTCTATGACAGAAAATAGGAATATTCTAATATATGTAATACCTGAACCATAATAGCCTAAGTTATTGACTCTAAATGAACATAAGAACTTATTTTTACAAACTTTTAATAAATTAATATGTAGATATGCCCCTTTTTTTTTCTTTCTCTCTCTTTCTCTCTATTCTTTTCTTTCTCTCTCTCTCTTCTCGGTTCCCATTATCAAGTTTATCTGAATGCTATTGTGATTATAAATGTATTATACTAAATGGATGTACATAGCAGTATGAATTGTTTCTAAATGTTCCTATTTGTTTATATGATGCTGATTTATAAATTGTTTAGCTTTGTCTTACTAGATAATCTAATTGAAAGAGGTTAACTTTAGTTAATAATAACTGGTATTAAATTGATAAGGTGGCAGCTGAGGTACTGCTGCTTAGGGTAGGGGGATAACTTGAGTGGTATGTGCTACTCAAAGTTGGAGTTTTTAACTCCAGGCTGGGTGCAAGGTTTAATCCTTATATTATTTTCATCTGTTTATTGTTGTTTGTATATAGTTCTGACATCCACAACACATTTTATAAACTCATTGTCACTACAAGCAAAAATGAAGTTTATACAAAATCCCATAAGATTTTCAATAAATACAGCTATATTTAATGGTACACCTAAAGGAGGAGGTATAATATCAATTATTTTGTTAATTGTCATTTCTGATTATAAGTTTTATATGTTTAAAAAAAGCCAAATGATTTCTCTAAAAGGAATTTCTTTAAACATTAATGGACTGAATAACCCATGTAAAAGGGCAAGTTTAATGAGATACATTAATTTACATAAGGCCAACTTAGTATTCCTTCAAGAAACACATCTCCTGAAAAAGGATATTGATAAATTAGCCACTAATAAATATACAGTCTTAGTTAGTTCAGAACACACTCAGAAAAAAAGAGGAGTGGCTATTTTATGGAATAAAAGTATGCCCATACCTAAAACTATTAAGTCTTATGAAGATGATAAAAGAATGTTTTGTATGGTTACAATACAAATTAATGGAAAGACATATACATTAATCAATGTATATTGGATACCAGGAATTGGCATTAATACAGTGAAATACCATCTCAATAAGATCATATCTTTTTCTATAGGAGATATTATTTTAGCAGGTGACTTTAACTGTATCCTACATGAAAAAGATACTACTACTGTAGGAAAAAGGAAATTTATATCTAATGCAAAACATTTAAAGGATTTTGTTAATGTATATCATTTGAATGATATTAATAATCAGATTGATTCAAAATCATTACCATACACTTTTTTTTCTAACAGATATAAAACTTATTCAAAAATAGATAGAGTCTTTATTTCTAACCAGATGGTAACAGCATTAATTAATTCTAAAATCATTTTGTGTCCTATATCAGATCATAATTCAATTGCCTTTGAGTTTATGATAAAAAGTACTTACAATGTTCAGATCAAAAGGATACCAGCATACTTAACTCAACTAAAAGACTATAAGGATTATATACTTTCAGAAGTGCAACATTTTTTAGACATAAATAATACTCCTGAAGTCTCCATTGTTTATGTTTGGGATGCTTTAAAATCATGCCTATATGGACAAAGTATCAGATGGTATAATAATAAAAGGAAATCTTGGGACAAGGAATTGTTAGATATTCAAAGTAAATTAGACTCTTATAAGCATAATAATAAAGAAAATATTATGGACAAAAAAGTCATTGAAGAAATAAATAAATTAAATGAGAAATACAAAGACATTTTAACTCATAAAGTTAAAATAACATTAGAGAAATACAAGTTTCTGTCTTACTCAGTAAGTCCCAAATACTTACATAGACTTAAAAATAAAACAAAAAGGTTGAATAAGCAAAATCATATCAAAGAAATTTTCTCTCCAAGGAAAAAGAAGAATGTTTCTAGTCTACCAGAAATATTAGATGAATTTAGAAATCACTTTCACAAAATTAATCATAATAACATTAACATGGAGCCTAAAGATAAAATAAAGAAATTTATAACTACAAACATGAACAAAAAACTTAATAAACAACAGACTAAACTATTGGATAAAAATATTTCATATACAGAGGTTGTTACACAAATAAACAAGCTTAAATCAAATAAAGCACCAGGTAATGATGGTATTATACCAGAGATCTATAGAATTCTTTCTAAAAGTACATACTCATTAATACATAAGGTTTTTATTTTGGCCCAAAATGAGTTAACAACTCCCCCATCTTGGCAATACACATTTATTTCGCCAATTTTAAAACCCAATAAAGACCCAACTAGATGCACTTCATATAGACCTATCTCATTACTTAATGTTGACTACAAAATGTTTATGAGTATTTTTGCTGATAGACTAAAGACAATCATCCCAGGCATTATAGATATAGACCAGACAGGCTTCATTGTAAATAGAAATACTTTTGATAATATAAGGAGAACTTTAACGTTAATTGATTATGCAAATAGGAGAAAGAAAGATTTAACACTTATTAGTCTCGATATAAGTTCAGCATTTGATTCAGTAAGTTGGGACTACTTGTTTATCTTACTGAAATGCACAAACTTCTCAGATGCATTTGTAAATCTAATTGAACATCTATATAAAGGAGCACTGGCTTACATTAAGATAGGAACATATGTCTCACAAAAAATACCCATTTTAAAAGGTACAAAACAAGGGTGTCCACTCTCTCCATTGTTATTTACTTTAATAATGGAGCCTTGGGCTAATTTGATCAGAAACAGTACTGATATAGAAGGATTTGATATAGATGAAAATACAATATCTAAAATTCAACTTTTTGCAGATGATGTTCTAATTACATCAACAGGATCTAATTCTTCTATGCAGTCCTTATTTGATAAAATGATGAATTTTAAAAATATTTCTGGTTTAATATTCAATGAAGAAAAAACTAAAATATTACCTATATATACATGAAAAAATGTCCTCATTAGTGATTTTAGTAAATATATACCCAACTCAGGTCAGATAACATACTTAGGTATAATATTAACTAAAGATATCAAATCTATTATACATAATAATTATAGTACCTGTCTTTTTAATATACAAAATATTTTTGATAGCTGGAATAATATGTTTTTTACTATGGAAGAGAGACTTACAATTATTAAAATGATAATATTCCCTAAGATATTATACTTAATACAATCAATAATACTTCCACCTACAAAAATAATTATTAAGAAATTGAATTCACTCATGTTAAATTTTTTATGGGCACCTAATAGACCTAGGATTGCATTAAAGAAACATACTAATAGCTGGTCTCAAGGGGGCATTTCATTTCCAGACTTTAATTTATATACTATCTCTTCTATTATAAAAGTTATTACTATGTTAATAGATCAGTCATACGTTGCAAAATGGAAAGATTACTGGGAACCAATTAGCATTCACTTCATGAAAATCTCTTTAACACATAAAAATATTATAGTAAATAACCCCATGTTATGGTTACTAAAAGAATTTTGTACTTCACCTATTACACCAAAATATATAGTTAGTTACCCATTAAACATTATTATCAGTTATCGTAATTTTATATTCATGCATCCTAAGTATAAGGAATGGAATTTTATTCTATTCCCTATAATGTATACACAAGGTATGCTTTTGTCAACCACTTCTGAAAGAACTCTTTTAGTCACAGAGAATGATCTAAAGTACTGGTATCAGTTGCTATCTGATAATAAAGTAAAAAATTTAGACTTCTTAAAACAAGAATTTGATCTGAGAGAAACTTGTTGGTTAGAAGTTCAGACCTTTAGACAACATCTTATTAATAAAATTGATTTAATGTCTATAACAGTTAAATAATCTATTCCAATACTGATTGATTACTTGATATTAAACTTACAACATAAAGTTTCTGATAAAGGTAAGCTTTCATACATACATAAAATTATCAGAGAAGAAACTTATTACAGTGTAGATACCTATTGGAATTATTTCACTTCCATTAATGGTGAATCACCAAAACAACAAGATAAACAATATATATTGGAATCTGCTTATAAAACTACTTCTTCCATTATTTGGAGACTTTTTACTTGGAAATTTTTACATAGATCCTTCTATATACCTTTGATGATGAATAAAATAAATAATAAAGACAACAATATGTAAAAGATGCAATGTAGAAATTAATGCTGATTGGGCACATATGTTTTATGACTGTATAAAATTGAAGGAATATTGGAAGTTAATCAATGATTTTTTGCAAGCCCTTTTTACAGATAATTTCATTATTTCTAAATCACTTATATTATTCAACACTCCTGTTCCTAAAAGTGTTAAAAAAGCTAAGCTTCCCTTGTTATGGTCTATTCTAGCAGTGGCTAGAGAAATAATAACCAGAAATTGGATTTCAGATACTCCTCCTTCATTTAATGAATTTAAAAATGTTATGGCTGAAGTGTGCCATATGGAATTGATGACAATAAAATCAAGAACTACTAGATAAACATCTTATTATATTATATGGGATATTTTACAAAATCTGTTAAAAAAATCTTAACTACAATAGCATGGTATTTTAGTTTAATTAATTGATTTGATTTGTAGTGGATGTCTTTGTAAATACCTTGGTTATTTTATTGAATGTTATAACCATTTCTATTTTAATTACTTGTATAAAATTGTCATGATATTTATTTTGTCTGTTAAAAACAATAAACTTGTTTTAAAAGAAGTGAGGATGGGACATAGATAGTATAAAGGATTTTGGATGGCATGTTCAGTAAGGGGAAGTTGAAGAGATAGATGTAGTGGAGGTGTGCAGGCAAAATGGGTGGGGGGGCTACGGAAAAGGATGGGGTTAGAAGTATGTACAGGGGAGAGAAAGGGAATATATGTGATGAGAAGAGAAATATAATGGAGTGGGATGAGAAAGAGTGGGAGGGGTAGTAAGTAGAAGGACTATGATAGGCTAATTGGTAAAGTGAAGTATAGTGGGGTGGGGGGAGTAAGAGTGGGAGGGGTAGTAAGTAGAAGGACTATGATAGGCTAATTGGTAAAGTGAAGTATAGTGGGGTAGGGGGAGTAAGAGTGGGAGGGGTAGTAAGTAGAAGGACTATGATAGGCTAATTGGTAAAGTGAAGTATAGTGGGGTAGGGGGAGTAAGAGTGGGAGGGTAGTAAGTAGAAGGACTATGATAGGCTAATTGGTAAAGTGAAGTATAGTGGGGGGGGGGGAGTAAGAGTGGGAGGGGTAGTAAGTAGAAGGACTATGATAGGCTAATTGGTAAAGTGAAGTATAGTGGGGTGGGGAGTAAGAGTGGGAGGGTAGTAAGTAGAAGGACTATGATAGGCTAATTGGTAAAGTGAAGTATAGTGGGTGGGGAGTAAGAGTGGGAGGGGTAGTAAGTAGAAGGACTATGATAGGCTAATTGGTAAAGTGAAGTATAGTGGGGTGGGGGGAGTAAGAGTGGGAGGGGTAGTAAGTAGAAGGACTATGATAGGCTAATTGGTAAAGTGAAGTATAGTGGGGTGGGGGGAGTAAGAGTGGGAGGGGTAATGAGGGAAGGAAACTCCTTTGTCACCTGATGGATAGCCAGGTGGTTCTCAGGAACCACAAAGTGAGGATAGGGAAGTCCACCTCCACAAATAGGACAGTCAATAGCAGAGTCCCTCATTGCTCTGTTCTGGGTCCTCTTCTGTCTCATATCCTCTTCTTTAAAGTCAAGGCCAGTGCCAAAGGATGCTGACTGACCACATTTGCAGATGACTGCAAATTA
This sequence comes from Protopterus annectens, assembly GCF_019279795.1. NCBI lineage: Eukaryota > Metazoa > Chordata > Ceratodontiformes > Protopteridae > Protopterus > Protopterus annectens. Next base: position 1,049,420,418 of record NC_056733.1, read on the forward strand.
GGTGGTCACAGAATCTCCCTAAGACAATAATATCCTCCAAGAAGAGCTGACTCAGTCAAATAATGGGTGCCACAGCCACAGTCTAAAACTCAGTACCAAGAAATTCAAACTGTAGCATTCTTTGGTAAGTTACATGACCGCTGCTTTAAACTTTGATGATAATACGCAGATTATGTTATCCAAAAGTGGGATTTATATTTTGATACATAGAAATTTTGGATGAACAAAGCTACAGGAATGGGCAGATAAAGACAGTAGATGGGCTATTGACTGGTTCAATCTACGAAGGGTAAACTGCTCATAGGGAATTTTTATGGACTGAATATTGACAACACCTGTCTCTGTTAAGGTTGTATAATATTTTAAAACCAATGTGAACTCAAAGCTTGATATTATTATGGGAGGGAACTTCAATTCATTTATTAACCCAACCATAGACAACCTTCCTGTGAGTTCTAACAGACTATCTAAAACCAGGACGATGCTGAATAGTATTTTAGAAACGTAAGGCTCTTTCATCTATTAACAAAATACTGTACTTTCCTTCTCTCTAATAAAGATAAATAGACTGGACTATAGGATTAAGATCTGTGTAGGTAAATTAGGTCAACTGATCATGTCTCATGTCGCTTGTCTAGTCAGGATACAATAGACAATACTTTGTGAGTTCTGTTCAAGCAGCTTTATTATGTACAAATACATCAAGATTGAGGCTTATTAACTTTAACTTAGATAAACTTATATACAACTAGCTATTACACTCATACATGCTCAGTTTCTGGCTGCACTCTCAAAATGGCACTGAGATTAGCACGTGCTCGGTATTTATATGCACATTCAGTCCTTGAAACCCTTCTTAAAGATACAGCACACACTCTCTGTTCTACATCCTCCCTGTTTGAGAAATAGGTTATACAATATTGACAATATCAGTTGACATGCAATCGATACAAATAATTCTTTGTCATGCAATTATACAGAACTAGATACACATATATACAATCAAGTCCAGATCACTGTGTATTTCACTGTAGGTCTAAAAATACAACCAAAACGTGTGACATAAAGTTTAGAATCAGATTTAGCAAATGAATGTTCAGCCTTAAGTACATCAGGAACATCATCAGGAATGGAAGCAGAAGTTAAGATGTTCTGCAACAGGAACATCATCTGGATTGCTCTGTGATCTAGAGTCTGATTCACAGGAACAATGCTGAGATATTGATTCTGGTACAGGAAGAAGATGTCTGCGATTTCTCCTGTACTCCACACCCTCAGATTCTACGAAGTAGGATCTCCGCTCAGTACATATACCTGTTACTTGACCAATCCAGTTGAAAGTTTTCACCATTTTTATCCTCACTGTCTCTCCTTCTTTCGATGGATGAATAAATCTGCTCGATTTATCATAGCTGGACTTCTAGAAAAAACACTTCCTGAATAATTGGGCTCTAATGGTTCTGTTGTTCTTAGCTTTAGGCCTCAACAAACTGGAATTGATAGGCATTGTTGTTCTGTTTTGCCTGGAAAGAAGTCTATGAGCAGGTGAGCCAAGTATATCATCACGGGGTATGTTTCGGAGATTGGGTAAATTCAAAAAGACATCAGTATTGTCATGCTTTGACCTTTCAGGTAATTGCTTTGCACTCTGCGCTGCATGTTCAGCTAGTCCATTTGACTGTAGATATGCAGGACTACTAGTAACATGTACTAAGTCCCATTCTCTTGTAAATCTCTGAAACAACTGGCTAGTAAATTGAGTATCATTGTCAGAAATAACTTTGTGTGGGCTACCATGGACTGAGAAATGACATTTCAACTTAGTAATAACAGTACCGGACATTAGATTAGGTAGTAAATTGATCTCAAACCAGTTCGAATAAGAGTCTACCAACACTAAGTAATGCTGACTGTTCCACTGGAATATATCAGTAGCTACTGTTGACCAAGGTAGTTCAGGAACTTGACTTAGCTGAAGTGGTTCTCTTTGCAAATGTGGTTTAGTACTATTGCATATTGAGCAAGAAGAAAGTACTTTATCAATGTCTTTTACTAAAGAAGGCCAAAATACTAGCTCTCTCACCCTTCTTTAGGTAGATTCAGAACCTGGGTGACCACAATGTAAAATCTGGATATATTCATGTTGTAAAGAAGCAAGAACAACAATTCTAGGACCTTTGAAAATAATGTCATCTTCCATTTCATCTCTGTAAGGAAAATACTTTTGCACATCTGGTGGTACACTAGATTGCTTTGACAACCATCCAACATTAATGTAGTGGTTGAGATTTTGCAAAACTGGATCAGTCTTTGTATGATTTCTCAGCTCATCAAGTCTCGTGATAGAAAAAGTATGCACTTCCATTACATCAAAGTCAAAATTCTCTGTGTCAAGCTGTACCATTGATTGTATTTCTGGGTGATCTGGATAAGGTACCAGCTAAATAAAGAAGTTTGCCTTTTGTTTAGACCATTTTGAAATTGTACTTTTGCAGTTTGGGCATCATTCTTAGTAATCTTGCTGGAGCTGAATGCATAGACTTCTTTAGAATAGTAACTAGAGGTTGATGATCAGTTTCACTCTGAATAGCTCAACCATAGATATAATCATGAAACTTTGAACATGCAAATACTACTGCCAAACGTTCTTTCTCAATCTGAGCATATTGCATTTCAGCTTGGGTAAAAGTTCCAGATGCATAGGCTACTGGTCTACCCTCTTGAAGAATAACTGTGCCAAGACCAAATTTTGAAGCACCACAATTCTTGATTATTGACATCATATTAACTTAATGTAGGTGGGATGGCAATTTTCCGCTTATGGTCTTCAAATGCTCTCTGGTGCTTTTCCAACTGAGACCATGTAACATTCTTGCACATCAGCTCTCTCAAAGGTGCTGTCAGCTCACTGAAGTCTGGTATAAATTTGCCTAAATTGTTCACCATGCCAAGAAAATGGTGTAGAGCTTGAACATTATCAGATGCTGGCATTTCAAGAATAGCTGCTTGCTTGGATGGGTCTGGTCTCAACCCAGTCCTGATAAATAAATGACCTACATATGTAACTTCTGGTAGGCTGAATGGAAGCAGGACTATTCAACCCCGGATGATTCGTTCCCAGACAGTTCAACCCCAAACTATTCAACCCCAATGCAATTGTACACACTGTCATGTTTAAATTTACATTTATTGTCTATGGGAGTAGTTAGTGGACAGTTTGACCCAGCTGATTGGACTCCAATTGTATAAAAAAGGTTTTAAAGTTTTATAAATGCATTTAATTGCTTAACATATCAATCATGATTTTTTTTCCACTGGAAGTTAATATATTATTTAACTTTTTTATATGTAAATATAATGTGGTTAACATTTTATTTAATTTGCAAATATAATTCATTTAATTAATAACAGTTTTTAGCATAGCATTACAATCAATATTATTTAACATTGTAAACATTAATATTATATTAAATTAACATTAATAATATTATTACATGTATTTCAATGGGCCAGTGCTATTAACAAAAAGTACAATGAAGGAAGATACTCACAGCTAACAGAATTAGAAGGTCAATGCACATCTTGTCAAGTACAATACAAAAACAGTAAATACAACAAAACCGCCATTTTAAAAGCTATTAATCACTACAAATGTACCACTCACAAAATGTATTATTCTCTAATTAATTGAAAATTAGAAAGATAGAGATTGTTCTATCAGGCTAACATTAAAACCTCGAATATGTAGTCTTCTGAGTAACCAAGTTCCAAAAAGTAGGCACGATAAAAATCCAAAAACACTTTATTACATATAGAGATGAGCGCTTTCGCGTAGTACTGGCTACGCTTCTTCAGATGAATTTACAAAAATAGCACCACATTTAAATACATATATTTTTGGCGGGATCATTATTCAATAAATCTGTAACTAGACCAATTGAATACAATAATTGCCCTACATCTCAATTAGTTACATTCAGTTACTAAGTAACTGCAGTTGACAAACCGTTCCAAAACTAAGGCAAAAGAATTATTACCTCAACTCGAAACACCATCACTCATTGTCATATTATATGTACAACAAATGCCATAATAGTAATAAAACAATCTAATGTCCCTATATTAAATGGCCAATGCATAGTTTATCATAAATAATGAGTAGTAAATAAATCCAGGGTGTAGTCCCTTGAAGTACAGCGAAAGATATATCCAGCTGGGCATATGCACCCATCGTGTAACATAAAGTCCATTTGGCATTTGGACAAAAACTAGTGTCCTGAACTCAGATGTAAAACAAAGTGCATTAAGAATGGTTATCTCTAGAAAACAAGGCCTTGACAACATGTCCATAGACCCAAACCTGCCGGCATCTTGATCTGCAAAATTCGACATTCGTAACGATGACAAACATTATTAGTAAACAATCATGACATAGTAAAAATATTTAAAAAACGTTAAAACTAGCTATCACTAGACAATATCGGATCTATCTAAAAATGATAGCAAACATATAAATAAGCATAACAACAACATAGTGCTACCTCCAGATTAAATAACTAATACAAGTTATACCTTGTATCTGTGGAACCATTCATCCATGTTGAGTTATATACATCAGAAAACTACTCAAGGAATAGAACCATGGGATATGATTTACAACTATGTTTATTGCATAAAAATGCCTTAGTAGACGCACACTAAAAATATACTAAAGAAATGCTGCGACTCATAACATAATAAAATATATGTATATACAAAAGTGTATGATCACTTCTAAGATACATAACCTAGAAGGTATAAAAATAAATGGAGATGGCTGTATCAAAAATCGATACTGCCCACCTCCATAATCAACTATCAATTCATAGTAACATTATAAAAATTTACAGTAAATCATGTAAATATAAATTATTTTTATACCTTCTAGGTCATGTATTTTAGAAGTGATTATACACTTTTGTATATACATATATTATATACTGTTATGAGTCGCAGTATTTCTTTAGTATATATTTTTAGTGTGTGCCTACTAAGGCATTTTTATGCAATAAACATAGTTGTAAATCATATCCCATGGTTCTATTCCTTGGGTAGTTTTCTGATGTATATAACTCAACATGGATGAATGGTTCCACAGATACAAGGTATAACTTGTATTAGTTATTTAATCTGGAGGTAGCACTATGTTGTTGTTATGCTTATTTATATGTTTGCTATCATTTTTAGATAGATCCGATATTGTCTAGTGATAGCTAGTTTTAACGTTTTTTAAATATTTTTACTATGTCATGATTGTTTACTAATAATGTTTGTCATCGTTACGAAAGTCGAATTTTGGAGATCAAGATCCCGGTAGGTTTGGGTCTATGGACATGTTGTCAAGGCCTTGTTTTCTAGAGATAACCATTCTTAATGCACTTTGTTTTACATCTGAGTTCAGGACACTAGTTTTTGTCCAAATGGACTTTATGTTACACGATGGGTGCATATGCCCAGCTGGATATATCTTCGCTGTACTCAAGGACTACCCTGATTTATTTACTACTCATTATTTATGATAAACTATGCATGTCATTTAATATACATTTGTTTTATTACTATTATGGCATTTGTTGTATATATAATATGACAATGAGTGATGGTGTTCAGTTGAGGTAATAATTCTTTTGCCTTGTTTTGCGTTTGTCAACTGCATTTACTTTGTAACTGAATGTACTAATTGAGATGTAGGACAATTATTGTATTCAATTGGTCTAGTTACAGATTTATTGAATAATGATCCCGCCAAAAATATATGTATTTAAATGTGGTGCTATTTTTGTAAATTCATCTGGCGTGGCAGTACTACGCCATCTCTATATGTAATAAAGTGTTTTGATTTTATCGTGCCTACTTTTGGAACTTAGAAGACTACATATTCGTGGTGTTACCTCTTACTATTGTTTCTACATGGTTTTTGGTTTTGGTGAGAGGTATCTTCAGCCGAGAATTGCTTCCTTTCTTCAATTTAACATTAAAACCTCCAAGAAACTTATAGCCGACAGACTCCAGGGCAGGTAGAGAGATGTGACAGTCTTAGGGATGATGGATTCTAATATTGCTTTCCAAATTTATTCTTCTTTTATCAATAAGATTATGGCATAAAAATCCAAGCATTGTAGTATGGAGCATAATACACTCATCACCCATCTATGAGCTGCTCTTTTGAAACATTTTATCAATAAAATTTGTGAGACAGAGGGGGAAAAGATGAGTAAATCGATAACAGTTGTAAAAATCATGAGCAGCTATAGACAGTCTAAGAGCGGGTGATCTCCGGGTCAGGATGGACTTATCACCACTTAGTATAAACAAGTGATAATCTGTCAGCTAAAATTACTATATACTGAAGCAGAAATGGCAGGTATATTCTCTAACGAATCACGGGGACCAAGGTGTTCATGCTTTACTAACCAAACAAGGACATACAATACCCTCCTAATTATAAGAAAATCTCCTTATTGCAACTTAACTATATATATATATATATATATATATATATATATATTTTTTTCTCTTTTAAATCCTAGCCAATAGAATAGAAAATGTTATACCTGATGTTTGGCATAATGGTTAAGGCCTTAACCTCATTGACACAAGCTACAGGATTTGGTCCTGACCCAAAGTTACTGGCTGGACTTAAGATAGGTTTTTAGGGCAGTTAGTTTTGTATTCACCTATGAATAATAAGATTTTATTAAATACCGAATGGGACCACCAGACTATATCAGATTAGGACTGAACATTTTAACGTAGAGGCAAAAAAAAGATTTATGTAATGTGTTTTATTTATTTACTTCCAAAAAGCCTTTGACATTACAGAATGGGTAGTTTATCTGAGGCATGCTGGAGTGAATGAATTTCCCACCCTCAGATTTGTTAGCTAATCTGCAAGTATCCTTGCACTGAAAAAAAGAACTACTCCAGGACACCTCTCTATGATGATTGGACTTAGGAGAGGAATGCAGTACCCCCCTTTGTTTACCTTAGCACCTGAAGCTCTAATAGCCTTCATTCACTATCACTATCCTTCATCTGGAATCCTGCTTCTAGGTGATGTGAAGTTTACATCATCATGGATTGTTGAGGACTGCATTCTGTGGAAAAATGATCCAGTATGTAAACTATCACTACTATAAGAATTGTTCTAAAACATTAAACATCTGTCAAGACTTAGGTAAGTACTAAGGTAGCCACCCTTGCTGGCCATTTTTAGCATAGCCAATTTTTCTCAGAGGTACAACCGTACAAATCAAACTCAGCAATCGATATCCCATGTCTGTGAAGTAAACACCTTCACCATTATGCCAGCCCCCAATCTTAACATCAGATGGAGTAAAATAATGAATTTTTCCTCAGTAGGTTTACAAATAAATTTCAGTCACTTATATCAGATTTGTCATGGTCAGGCTCTCACCCTAGAATTGGCAGAAAAAAGTTTTTTTCCTACGAACCACACTAGGAAGCTTTGGCTTCTATTGAAATATTTAGTATCTGCAAGCAAAAAGCATTACATTAGAGCAAAGATGCCCCCAAAACTAATGTGGGTCAAGATAGACATGGGCTTGATCCATGATTAAGGTGATCAGAAGGTTAAGAAGAATGGCAACAAAGTATGAGACCCCTGTTATACCTTGGGGGATAATAAATATAAGTCCAAACAATTAAATAAAGGTAAGTCCAAACAAATGAGTCCGTTCTCGAGTAGAATTTGGGATTCTGACAGTTTTATCTTATTCCTTCCAATGGAGCTCTGGAAGTTTGCACTGCAACTTCCAGTAGGTAGAGGCTAAGTTTTTTGATAGAATCAAAGTTATGTCCTCACATTTCAGACAAATGTTCATATCCCTGTAATCATAGGGGTTTTAAAGAAGTGTAAATGGCAATATTTTCAGCACAAACTATTTTTCTCATGGTAGTATTCTTTAGGTTGTAGGTCTTAAACTGGATTATAAATTACAGTAAACAGAGAAATTATTACATACGTAATATATTATAAACAACTTACAGTATCTCAACTACCACTCGTGATACACACTTATGATCAGCCACAGTTTGTTCATCTGGCTGAGAACTTTCTTATGAGGTAAAGTTTTGTCTCTGCTACTTGGTTGTCAAAACATTTAGAAGAAACAGAATTGACAACAATATAAATAAATATTATATAAACAGCAATTAATATCTCTTTACTTGCACTAGACAGATGTCAGATATCAATACGGTTGTATTTGCCATTGTGTAAACTTGGAGACAAAATCTTTTAATACTCTCTACATAGCATGGTTTTGGAATTATCAATGCAAATATGAACAAACAATATTTGATGCCTAGAGGTGTCAGTAGGAGGTAACTGCAGATACGCCTGGAGGCTTCGCTCAAATATAATGAGTTAAAATAGACAATGAAAATTTATTGGACCTGTGATGCTCGTGCACTGGCCCAGCAATCAAGAAAGCTCAATTCTCACCACTAACACCAGTGAGGGGGTCCATATAGGGAAAGAATTATAGATACACACACAGTAAAATACAATTCCCTTAAAAGCACACAGAGATCGCAGTCAGACTGGGGCTGGTTTCTCCCTTTCTCTCCAGGTCCCCAATAAGACTCCCCACTGGCACAGCTATAGGATCCAGATTTCAGCCTAGTGGGCAAGCTAAAACCTCCAGTACCCTCTTTGTCCAAGCAGTGCTTCGTGTCCCTGCCCAAGTAGTTGACACACACACACTTTGAAATATGAGTTATATACAACCACACAGAAACTCCTGGGGAAGGCTGGCACAGGTTATCCAGCTGTGCCCCTTTTACCCAGACTATACAGTAGAAATCACTGCCACTGCCACTACCCAGCTAATATTTATCAGCTACACAAAGGCCCTTATTAAAGGGTGTCCAATTATTACTGTGCAATATTATTATCCAAATGGTAAGTGTGCCTGAAAAGCAAAGCTTATTTGGGTGACTTGGCACAGTATCACTATATACATGCAATGTACTCTTAGAGCTTAAATTATCTTTACACAAAGCAGCCATAGTTGAAAGGTTTAAAATATTTAATAATAAATAATAAAAGCACAAGACAATATTTCTTACTACACAGTGCTATTCAAGAGTTCAGAGATCACAGAGAAATACTTAAAATAATACAGTAGCAAAAGTTCTGACATCACAGAAAAACAAAATAGTCTAATCTTTCTAGTTCATTGCTATATCTAAGAGAAAACACAGTTCTAAAATCTTACTGACATCTAGAAACAGACAGAGATCCGATGAGTTGGATGTTCTCAAGACAAATGCTCTAATGCTCTCATTCTTTCTGTCCTTAAATTGATAACACAGTACCACGGATTCATTTCAGATTACATAATTTCTTTCTGGTTCACAGGGTAACAGATTCTCAAGGGTTAATAGCCCTTGATCTTGCAGCTGGTCAGGGAGCCAGAACAATAAGAGAAATTATACATGCAAATTCTAGAAATTAACTCTGGTCTCAAGACAATAGCCAAAATTCCATCATCCAGACATCTCGGCTCCGAATTTTGACATCAAAGAATTGACTTATCAGCTTTGTTACAGCAGAGTGCACTGTTGTTACATTTTTGCAGTTCCACATTTAGCAGAATTTTTTCCGATTTAAGAGAACATGCCTGTGGCTTATATTCGAATTTACAAATGACACAATTCTCTACAAAATTCTATCTGGCTAGGCTGACAGCCTTCACCTATCTTCACAGGACCCATTGGATAAAAAAGTATGTTTTTTGTTATGAATTATGGTATGGACATAACAACTATCTTAAGAACTACAATGCAATAAAAAAGGATTTTTGACTTTGCTCAATTTAAGTGGTGGCAATCTTTGTAGTTAACACAGATTTTATTTTCTAATAATAATAATAATAATAATAATTATAATAGTACACTGACATTTCTGAATAACTGCCTTTATCAAGTAATACAAATGCTAGAGGTAAGAACATGTCATTCAATGGATACTTAGAATGAATTTTTACAAAAAAAACTTTGAGATCCCTACAGAAGCAACTAAGTAAGACAAAGAAAGGCAGGTAAATGTTTTGTTAATTGATATTCAGGATGCTGCATAGAAAGTTTGCTGCAGTTTCTTCATCTCAGGAATCAGCCTCCTATATATAAATGTGCAAAACTAAATCTCCGACACCATTGGCAACATTCCTTTCTTAAACTACATCAGCAAGGGTGATCCCTCAATGACAGCTGTTGACAATGTTGTGTTACTAATGTGAATTATCTTCACATGATATGGAGCTGCTCAATGGCGAATTATAACTGGAACCATGCAATTGTGGCTATAGTGTGATTAGTTAGACACTCATTTTCTGATTCACTGGAAGTCAAAGTTCAAGAGTGATGGTATCCATAATAAGTATTCCTAAGCTATCTTTAGGGTGATTATGGTGGTTTGTTTAACTTTTATTGAATTTATACTCAGTACATGGAAAGTCATTCCTCAAGACTGATAACACACTTTTCACATCCCAGATTAAAATGTAACATTGGTTCTCTAATGAAACAGACTTGGGAAAATAAAAAGACTGGGGGGGGTATTTATATGTTATACATAAGTATGTATAGGTCTTAACCCCTTCACAACCTGGGATATGTGGTACTGTTGTGTACAGCCCCAGAAAAATTAAGCAAACAGTTCTAGTGGACTTTTCCATATTAAGCAGATGAGAAAGCTGCCTGTGAAGTACTCACACCATAGCTTTACACAAAATGGTTTTCCTAATTGCTGTCTTGTTAGGAAGGCAGTGTTGGATATTAAGTCCTAGGGATAATTTTTTTAATTATTATTGTTAAATTTAGGTGCATTTTTTTTCTGGTTTTCACATACATTTCAAAACTAATTGTTGGGTAAAGTTGAATGGTAAATTTAATAAAAGTTTTATTGCAATGGAGTTTTGAGTTCTGAGCTGTTTACAATTGCTCTGAGGGTCCCCATAGTATCCTCTGCTGTTGTTATATGTTTAGCATGTGGCAACTATGTGAACTGTAATTCTTTAAGATGATGCATTTTACTTGTGAAAATTCAAGTAGGACATTGTCCCTATTGCAATTGATGGCTATTTACATGGTTTAGCATGCATGTGTTGTGTTTTATCTGAGCAAGATTTCCTATCTGTTTCTGTTTAGAATTTCAACACATTTAAGAAGGAGAACACTATACAAACATATCCGAGTTCATTCATCAGCTAAGTTTAGCATTTTTGGACTTTAGAAAGGCTGTACTTGTGTGAAAAGCTGAAGTTTCAACTGACAATATTTCTGGATTCTCATGAAAAATGTGGATTAATTAGACAGACTGAATCATCGTGGTTAATATGTGGATGGTTTAACAATCTTTATCTATTAAGAAAATTATCTTTATGTTAAGTGTAGTTAAATAAATTATAATTTTTGGATCAAAAATTTAGCATATGAGGCTGGTTCTGATTCTTAACCAAAGTCATGCATTCCTCATAGATACAGATTGTTTCATTTGGTTCTTTACAGATTTTACTTTTTGATGTGTGACTTTGCATTGGCTGTACATGGTGCTGTACCTTTACCTTTTAAATGAATGTATCAGGTGTTCTATATAAATATATCTGAATTTCAAACACCTCCTTCCAATATATCGAGGAAGGCTATGGTGTAAGAAGTATGCTGTTCTAGTCCCGAGATCCTTTTGAGTTAATAAAAGAAGGTAATTTGTCTTTTGAGTTAGTAATGATGGCCTTTTCTGCTGTTTCAAATTATTGCTTTGACTCACGGTGATGGTAATCAGGGACTCCAGGCTGGCTGTCCTCATGCCAAAAAAAGCCTTTCTACCTTGACTAAAGCAGGAATTACCAGCACTGTTACATGTTAATATTGTTTAAATGTACCACAGTACCAGTTTAAAGGCTTTTGAATGTTCTTTACGATATAATGTTTCTGACATGTCTTGGCAAGTCCAGGACATCTACAGAGTAATACACTAGCCAAAAAGATAGTCCAGATTCTTAAGCTTTAGTCGGGCAAAACAAATACTGAAAAGGAAACTCCAAATCTGAGCCGGGGTGAGTACAGCATCACTCAATCTGAGCCTGGGTGAGTACAGCATCACTCGATTTGACAACTTCAAATTAGGAGTACATCTCTTGATGAACAGACACTCATATTCCCTTGTACGTACAAATCAGAAGCTGTGCTAGAGCCCTACAAACCCTGAATTCATGGTGGAAGCATGTAAGCAGTGGGAAGGAAAACAGAGGTACTACTTTCCATGTGAGCCGATAATTAGTGACATGGTAAGAGTCTGGATTTTCAGCACAAAATTTGGCGATGGGGCCCAGAAGTTACAGTCCAAGCAGAAAATACAGTTGCATCCTGTTGGTTTAATTTCACTATGTTTTTTGGGTTTCTAGTACCATGATGGGAAAGGACCCCATTCCTATATCAAAGTATGATTGAAGTGAGTGAAATTAGTATTGTTCCAGTGTTTGATGTTATCTAAAAGTGCTCTTTGAAGCACCCACATTGTGCCCAGAATTGACTCTGTCTGCCATATGCCACTTAGATTACACTACAGGTAACACAGAAATAGACACATTCAAGCCAATAATGCCTTTTTTGTATATTTGCAGTTCACACCCATACCACCTTATGGCATCCAGGACATTTTTGAGTCTGGCTTCTTTAACTAAATGACTTACCGGCTAATAATAGGCAGTATTAGAAAGGGCACTAAGATTATTAATCTAGAATGTTCTGCAGTAGAGAAATTAATCACTGTTTGCCACTTGTTATTCATATTTTCAAATTTATGTTCATAATTTCATAATGGTGAGCCCTACATGTTATGGAGAAATTTGATGTGATATGCCATGGAAGGATTCAGGAAACGTCATTGTCTATGGTTAATCATCAAAAGAAATAAACATTGAACAGCTATTCATTGAATGGTAATCATCAAATGACCATCCATTGAACGCGCAGTTGTGAGACAGGGAAAGTAACTACTTGGTCAACACTTCCCTGTTTCATGCATGGCAGTATTACAAACAAACTTTTCCCCACTGTAGTGCAGTCCCAGAGTTGGTATATATAATTAGTGTGGGTGTGGGTTTGAAATACTGTTGTGCATGAGGAAGGGAATTATTGGCCAAGTAGCTACTTTCCCTGTCTCACAACTGCATGTTTGATGGATGGCCATTTGATAATTTCCGTTTGATGAATAGCTATTCGACATTTATTTCTTTTGATGATTAACCATAGACCTATCCATTTACATCACACTGTACCTGAGATATTGCTAATTATTTGTCAATTATAACAATAAACAATATTTCCAATTGTACTTAATACTTCAAAAAACAAGTGGCTTGCAAACTGTTGCATGACATCAGGTGAAATCTTACATGTTGTTGACGAACACTAGCTTTGACATTTTCACTGTAAGTTGCACATCTTGAGAGATATTTGGTGTTATTTATATTGCTAATTATATTGCTAATTATAGAATCAAGCATATATTTTCACATTTCTGTAATTATCTCAATAAGCTTGCACTTAATAGAAGAATTTCTTGTCACGTGAAAGATTATGGCTGCTTAACAGAAATGTTCAAACAATATATGAGTAGGTTGCACAGTTTCCAATATATGAAAATTTGTTTGTGAAAGTGCAGCAAAAAATATAAATTTGAGTTTGGGTACATTATAATATATTATAGCATTTATGGAACAAACTATGAATGGGCTGTCTATTATCAATGCAAAGAAAACTTCTTTACTGATAACATTGCTATTTGCATTGAATTAATAACACTTATTGTTCACAAAATACTTACATTTGTTTATCTTATGCCTTTTACGTTGACTTTTCAGAAAATGCTCTGGAATGCTTGATTTGTGTAGGCTGCTGCAGGTGTGACATTCCACATCACATGGGACTTAATGAGTTAAGGGCACTTGATAAAAAATCTTGATGACTATCCTGCAGAGCACACCCAGCTCAAGAGTTACCACAAGAAGCCGCTGCCTGTTCCAGAATTTACAATTACAGCAAAACTGTCAATTTGCCATGTAACACCTTCGGCTGGGCAGTCTGAATGAAAAGACCAGCTCATGCTTTTTTTATGGATGCAGGTAGGGACCAGTCTGTATGTGGAAGTAAAAATTAAAAGGTTTTCACAATTATGTAAGTAAGAGGCAATTATATGTTGTATGCTATGTGATAAGTTATGTACGTAGCTGGTTCTTAATATGTACCTCGTGTTTGGTATGCACATTTCTAAGCCATGACTTGTTCCCATCAGAATGAAAGACCCCACATAAAAGGTCCAAAACAGTCAGTCAATCAATCACCTTTTGTCTGCCTAGATTATTCTGCATTCTGTATGCATGAGACACAGTTAGCAGGTACAAGCATCACTCCTCAAATATATTAGGAAGACATTATGGAAAGATCTGAGAAGGTTGGTTATCTGGTATGGAACTTAACATTTCATTTTAATATAACACAAACTGTCTTACTTTGAACTGCAATAAAACTCACTGAAGTCTCACTTGACTGGGCTATTACATCCCCCAGGGTACGATCAAAAGAACTGAAGAGTGTAAATATCTGTGACGCTAGTAAAATACCTAACATTCCACATTGTCATATGAGCAAAGAAGCATCCTAGTTGCAGTCTCTTCTTGAGCCCTGTCATAGGAAGTCTAAAACCTGCTCACCAGAAAAGCCACACCATACCTCTCAACCTCTTAGAGCAGGAAATCTGGACAATGCCATAAATAATGGGGGGGGGGGTCAAATGCCCAAAAATAAGGCCAATTTTTAAATACGGCTCTAACAGAGTTAGAAAGTTGATAGAAATAGGTTTTGCATGAGCATGAGTTTTCTAAAGGGTATAGAGTCTGAAATTCAAATGCCTGTCATTATTTTCTGACCTCAGTCCTCAATGATTTGCCAATCATTTGCCAGAAAAACAAATGTTTATGAGGAAATAATTAAAAATATGAGGGAAATATCTGGACATTCTGAGAAAACCTGTACAGTTGAGAGGTATGAA
The DNA here is from genome assembly GCF_019279795.1 of Protopterus annectens. Lineage (NCBI taxonomy): Eukaryota > Metazoa > Chordata > Ceratodontiformes > Protopteridae > Protopterus > Protopterus annectens. Next base: position 1,049,435,536 of record NC_056733.1, read on the forward strand.
CACACTGCAGGGAGTGGAGTTTTTCTCTTTTGCACTGCTGCATTTACTTCCAGTCATCATTGTGACATTCAGATACAACACTTAAGAGTCACAAATGGACTTAATAAATTCTGGAGCTTTATGTCAAGTTCCCATAAAAGGAAACATCACTGTGTGACACTTAATAAACCTGACTTCCTGTATCATACAGACCACTGCAGCTTAAAATGCAATTCGTAGAGAACTGACTTTACCTTGTCCACTGTCCTCTCATCAGAATAGTAACCATAGATCAATACAGACCTATAATGACTCACAACTCTTATTAACTCTTGCAATATATCATTTTGGAACAAAGTTTAGAAGAGCATGCTTTTCATTATCAATTTCCAATTTATCTTTAACAGCTTTCCTTCCAGGCTCAAAACATACAAAATGAAGCTAAGTACAACTGTATTTTAGGTATGCTATAATTATTTGATTACTAACTTGCCTGCTCTATAAATTGCTTACTTTGCAGAAATACATTATAGGTGTGTATCACTTCATGTTGCTTTAAAATGATGCTATCCTGGTTCCCTTCAAGAAAAACATCACATCGAGTGACGTTTGACAACCTTTATTAGAGTTCCATAAACAACATTTTTCACCAACATTTATTAATTACAACTTAAACACAGTATGATTGATATTAAGCACAGCATATCATCCAGGTAATGTTAACTAGGACAGCATGACCTTGCTCATCCTGATACAGTAAGCAGCGTCCATACCTTCACTCGCTTACTTACTTATGAAGCAGCGTCCTACTCGCTTCAGTTCAGCCAAAATAAGCAGCATCCTTACCTCCATTCACATGATTTACTTATCGAGCAGTGTCACTGCACTCTTTCCTTTCCCAACTCATTGAACTAAACATCCAACACCAGAGGGGGAACAGAAGAGGGCAAACCTGCCCCTCTTCTCCACCTACCAGCCTCACCTGTCTGTTTCCCCTCCCTCTTACCAGAATTCCAACAACTTAATTGCCCTTGAAAAGGCATTAAGTCCAACATTATTCATTGTACTCCATCTCCTCTAATCAAATTGTTTCTGTGAACTCACCTCCCAAAGCTCTATGACATAACTAGTCAAAGTAGCCAACTACCTAAACTGCTGAAATTAAAACACTGATCCCACTCCAGTGTAAAGTAGCCCACCATAACCTTGCATAACCTCGATATATAAACTAAATTGGCACTCACCTGAGAACCCATAGTAGCTTCACAATAATTCCAAGTCATTAACCACCAATTCTATCACCCAAACACTAATCTCAAAGCCACGCAAAATCAAATTCAAGAATAATTGCCCACTATCATGCCTAACTGAAGCCCTGTTTTACCGCCCAATGGACGTAATATCCATATGAAATTTCCTTTTCAAAATCACTTTTAATAGCAATTCAACTGCATCCCAACTACCCAATGTAATGAGAAAACATTTAATGTCATCATAGCATATTCTGGGCAACAAAACACCCTCTGAATGACTTCAATAAACCCCTTGCAAAAAAAAAATAAAAAAAAAAAACACCACATGAACTGTAGCCCAGTAACCTCCATTGCCTACATCAACCCCCGCCACACAAGCTATCCTGTCAATGACCAGTGCTTAAGGCTTCCCACTTCTACTTAACCACAAAGTCATAGTTCTTCCAACGTCCCCCAACATACCTGTATACCTACCATGCCCCATAAAACTCAACCTGCCTCTAGAAGTCATACATACCCTGAAACTGAATCTACCCCACCTGTGGTACCACATACTACTCCCCATAAACAATTCCCACCCAGTTTCACCCTGCTCCCACATCCCTTCTCCTCACATGCCTCCACTATCTCCTATCTGAACCAACACTGACATATCTTTATGAACACAAAGTAAGCTTACCTATGACCTCATAGCACCCACTCCTGCAACAAGAACACTCCAGAGCAGCACACCAACACCGTAGAATATATCACCTTCCAAAATCACTTCCTGCAGTGCACCGCTCTGACCAACAGGACATCCACACTGTAACGGCCTCCATCTCCATTTGAACCTGCCTCCTTTAGTTCACCGACCAATGCCCCATCCGCGGTACCCCACCTGCAAAAGAAGGGAAAACTGTAAATTCTTAGCACACGCACAGCCAAAACTTCTTAATGATGAAGTTAAAACCTGTCTGGGACCTACCCTACTCACCAACTGTATGGCTGCTACACTGGCCTGCTACCCCCCAACCCCAAGAGAGAGAGTGCATCCCCTTGTAGTCCTTTCTTTGCAAAGTAAACCTAACCAATCGGTGTGGGGAAAAACAGTCAAATCACCTTTGCCCAAATCATAACAAAGGACTCAATGCAACTATTGTACTGCACTTAAAAAGGTATGATTTCTCCCTTCATAACACTTATCCTGTAGCCTGCTTCCACTGCTTGCTCGGATATGCAAACAATATGGACCAGACAGAAATTACTCTGACACAATACAAATAATAACAGAATTAATAGAAAATACAACTGTGCTCATCAACGGATGGCTATAAACTTCAGGGTGCAAAATCTGGGCAAATCCAGAGGAATGGGAGAGGGGGTGACAAAGCCCAAATAGGGACAGCATAAAAATATTTCTCCCCTAAACCTGGAAAGCTGGTAGACTAAGAGATGTGCACTCAAGTAACCCACAAGTATGACCTCAACCTGGTCCGTGACATCAATAGGATTTATTAGCGGAACAGATTTGTGTCCCATAGACTCCCCCATCTGTGGAATATATTCCTTCTCCCCCTCAGAGTACCTCATTATCCCTTTTCAAGCACAACCTGGTTTACTGGATGGGAAACAAAATATACACCTCCTGGGATTCCACCTGTGTCCCTACTGGGCAAGTGCCTTGAGTGCCGACTTGTCTAAACATGGGCTAAACTCTTGGCTAAGCTTATAAGGGCTTCAGGGCCAACAGCCTAGTAACTTCCTATGAGCCTATGTTATGTACTTCCTGAAATGACAAGTCTATCATTGTAAGTGACTTCATTGTACAAGGATTTACCAGAAGCCAAAATGATATGAGAACAGATCAAACTTATGACAGTAATCTCTCACCCTCTCCCAAAATGCCAACCTGCTCATATTTTAACATACTGCTCTTATGAAATAGCACCAGTTTTGTATTAGCCTGAAACTCAACTGTCTGTCATCATTTCTAAACTTAACTTTTAATGCTCTGCCCCTAGTATGCATGCAAACTCCAATTTTATGAAAGAAATGGACTAAAATATTAGGCAAATTAGCAAGAACTCAATTATCACATTATTTTCTAGCTTCAGAAATCTGTATAGTTAAGAGCTATGGCCAGAAAGCATGGCAACCCCCACCTCTCCCTATGAGTTCTAGCCTCCAATGCATGCCCAAGGAAAGCCGCCATTTACGGGCAACCCTCCAAGTCTGGATATGCTCCGAGCAGCAACCCCCCCATTTGCTGTCTTGAAATTGTCCACGAGCATAGTTCTTAACCTTCCAACCCAAGAAGTCTGGACAAAGCCTGACACAATGGGGAATAAAGGATCCAAAATAGGGACATGCCAATCATTGCTCTTATTCATCTACCAAACCCCTAGATTAACAGGATTTGAGTCTGCATACATCCTCCATAAAACAAAGTCCAAAACAGAAAAATTGCCAGGTTCCCCAGATCACATAACTTTCTCTGGTCTTTCGCCCCTTTTTTTTTGTTTTGGAGGAACTGACTAAATGAAGACCAAACCTTAAAACTAAAAGTGGTAGAATGACAGGATTTGTATTAGCACCTGTGCACTGCATTGCCCAGGAACCCCCCTTACTTTGTAGCCCCATTGCATAAGTAAAGCATACTTCCCATGAAACTGTGTTTCTTTGTCAGATCACTGAAATTACCCTCATGAGTGGCCCTAGCCGCAGTTGCATATTAGCCACAATGAACCCTTCTTAGTGACCTGCTTCTGAGCTGTCCTACACCCAAACCAAGTATTGATAGAGAAACTTTTTTTTTCTTTAATTTTAAATATAGAGATGTAGAAACCAAGCCACTTCCATTGCCTACATAACTTTGTAGGAGGTACTGATACCTACTTGAAATGACCCAGTCCCTTCGTAACATGCATGGTGTGTTAAAATAAAACAGTCTGCCAGCACACACAATCCCTTCTATTGTATGAAGGAGTATATGGAAGTTTCCACTGAACCACCAACTCATCCATTAACCCCTGACCACACCAGCACAGTTAACGGCCTGGGTTGTTACTGCGCATGTACATCAATGAGAACCACCAACAGCTATGTCTAAGCCCACAAACAGCTCTTTCAACACAACAATGCAAGGCAGGCACACCACAAACAAATGAAGAATCTTCCAAAGACCACCACAGCTACAATTGGCAACCCCCTTCACTTCATTCATGTGCAAACAAACATTGTTTCCTCACAGTTAAGAAATACACACCTCAAGTCCAGGCCCTTTCCACATCAGTGAGCGGACTCCATGCTGCCCCATATCCTCTTACTCAACTGTTACATTGTTTGCTGACAAAAGCTTTATTCACTGATTACACATAATGAATTCCTACACAGACACACACACACACACACACACACACACACACACACGCGAAAAAGATTTCACTGAGATGCTACTGCACCCTTCAAAACATTTACCTGCTGTGTTAAGCCACACCTGTAAAGGTGGTCTTATTGTATTTCTTGGTGAGTCAGTATAATTTCATAAAATGCAGTCATACCCTCCCCCAGTTTCAGAGCTAACAATGCCTCTCCTGCAAACGGCGTATAAATAAATACTACTGCCGTCCTGCAAAACCAACTAATAAACTTTGCTTACATAGGTTCATAGGTAGGTACTAGGCTATTGGCCCTAGGGCCTATATAAACCTAGCCAAAGGTACCCAGGCTTTCACCATCCAAGAAAATTATTTTCCTGTGCCACTGTCGAGCAGAGCCACAGACGTGATCCCCGGGGTGAATTTCCTATCTCCCATCCAATCATCAAGATTTTTCTTGAAGAGTGCTAATGAGGAGCTTTGTTTGATATAGATAGGTAGTTTGTTCCAGAGTATGGGAAGTCTCTGGAACAGGAATCTATCTCTCCAGCATGTTCTGTTTATTGTGGTGACAAGGTTTAGGTCCCTAGACCGTCTAGCTTGTAGGGATTGGGATTTCTTTAAGTGGAGCATGTCTAAAAGCTCTGGGTTTGACATAGCTTTGTGTGTTAGGCAGAGATCGCCTCTGAGTAGGTGATATGCAATGGAGTAAAGCTGCAGTTTTTTGAGACGGTCTGTGTAGGGCATCTGTTTGAGGCCGGTAATCCTCTTTGTGAGGTATTTCTGTGGCCTTTCCAGTTGTTGTAGATGTCTTGTGAGGTACATACCAAAATGGGCATTGTACTCTATAATGGGTCTAATGAGTGACGAGTGGAGGGGAACAATGACCTCTTTTTCCTGGATGAGAAAGGAGAGACTACTGTCCACCTGTGTTCCAAGGTCTCTTATCACACTTTCAGTGTTAAGTAGACTACCGCCTATGTGGTAGTTCATGGCTATTGAGTTTTTACCAAAAGGGATGACAATGCAATTTTTGGCATTGAGCTTGAGGCCATGGCTTTGACACCAGGCATCTGTCTCAGCGAGGCCCTTTTGTAGGATGTCCACATCTTTTGCAGTTTTGATTATGGCTCCTAGTTTGCAGTCATCTGCAAACTTTGTTAGCCAATGACCTTCTGTGTTGGCCTGTACTTCAGAGAAGTAGATACCAAACAGGAGAAGACCCAGGACTGAACCCTGTGGTACTCCACTTGTCACTGGTCTGAAGTTGGATTTGGAGTCTGCTACATTCACAGTGTGGGTTCTGTCAGTGAGCCAGTTGGCAACCCATCTTATGACATAGGGATTTATACCTAGTTTAGTGAGTTTATCTATAATTCCAGAGTGGGGGATGGTGTCGAAAGCCTTGGCGAGATCTAGATAGGCTGTGTGAACCACCTTACCCTCATCTACGGCTTTGGTGACTGCTTCAAAGAAGTCTATCAGGTTTAGGAGACATGATCTGCCTTTTACAAACCCTAACTGGGTAGGGTCCTGAGTTTGGAGATTACCAATGTCATTGTTTATAAGTTCCATGATGATACGTTCCATAGCCTTGCAGACCAGGCTCGTTAGGCTAATGGGGTGGTAGTTTCCGGGGTCTGTGGTGGCTCCCCCTTTGTGGAGTGGGATAACTGTTGCTGTGCGCCATTCAGTGGGCACATAGCCTGAGGTGAATTCCTACACAGACACACCCACACACACACACACACACACACACACATAAATATAATGACTGGTTTATGTCATCAAATGAAATATGGGGTAATAATTGGGTATTTTCTACACTGTGTACATTTAAAATGAATGCTTATTGATATGTACAAATGAAATATAGCACTAGCACCATTGAATGGTTGAGAGGTATGCCCTGCACTACCCTGCTCCCCACAGCCGTTACCACTACACTGCATATGCGCAATAAAAAGCCAATACTTGGATTCCCTCTTAGCCCATGAAAACGTTTGTCAGACCATGAAAACCAATCCCAAACTCTTCAACAGTGGTGACACAGCCACAATTCACACCACATCACCAAGACCAGCGGCTCCTAACAAACCAACTCAAATGCTATGAACTGCAAAACCATTGCAATGATTTTTAGCCAAACTGGCAGAAGTGTTTTTTTTTTGGATAAGCTATCCCTCTGACAATGACATGCGCAGTCCCAGGCCTGCTCTGACCACTGTCAAGTGCCGTCAAACCTCTTCTTTTTTTTTTTGTTATAATTTACAAGCACATTAACGAGACAAAACCACTCAATTACAAGAAGCAAACCACTTAGGCAAGTCCAAATTTTCTACAGGTGACAGAAACATTCAGCCACAAGAACTGAACCCAGGGCAACGCCACCCCACACCAGCATGGCGAGCACCCCCAAAGCAGGCATGCACAACCAGGCAAATGACAATTTATTTTTTAATAAACATAACAAACATCTCTTAGCATCCGCAAACTACCCAACTCTGAGACAATTCAGAGAATGCACACCACGAACACACAGGCTGCAAACAGGACTCCAAACTGCAAAATGCTCCACAAGATGACATCATGAGGTCAGGTAAGAAAGAGGCCAACAAAACACTGGCAGGCCTAGTCAACAACCATCTGCCCATGACTGTAAACACTGAAAACCATGCTGTGTCCAGACACCCAGATTTACGTTGACCACAGGGAAAACCCGCCAACGGCTGCACTAGGAAGAATGTCCACTGCACTCCAGTATCCAGAAAACCAGCCACCCACCTTCACATGCCACAAGTCAATTCCTCTCTTCTAACAATGAGACTGGGGGGGATAATTTTTCACAAATATTACCTACCTCCTGTCTACCTACTACCATTGACCCAAGACCTACCTGTCCATCACCATACTCACAGGTCGTCCTGGACATAAGCTTGCCATATAGCAAGTTCACGCCAAAATGTGATTCCTAACCTGGTTACAGTTTCATAAACCACATAAGCCCCTCCCTACCACTACCTCATTTTCTCTCAGTAAACCCTCATGTCCATATAACCCTTTCATCCCACACCCTCTTAATTCTTGCTACTATTTCTACCTAACCACCACCTGAAGATTTCCCTGGACAAATTGGTTTGTTACCAAACCTCATTTGAAGTTGAACCTGATGCGTTTAAATTGCAGTATCCATTAACATGGAAGTGTACCTCTTTATATAAACATCACTGCTCCATGTTATGAAAATGCTTGCTGTGGCCTGCCTTTGCATAAACTCTTCTGTTTAATCTCTGTTCTAGTAGTGAGTACTGGACATGAACCGCCATTGTTCTTTCTTTCTACACTTTGATGAAGGGCAAAAATGTGAAAGAGTTAGGTTTGGGATGGAGGAACAGGATGGGATGTGATACTTTAGGGGAAATGCAAAGACAGAGGATATTGGACGAGGCATATTAAAGGTAAAGATAGTTGATACAGAGGGGGTGTGCCCAGAGGAGTCTGTCCATGCATTGATGGTTGTTGTGGGGCAGCAGATGGACATTTGGGTTTTACCTGGGGATATGTCAGCCAAGTCCCAAGATGATGGGAGGAGCACTTCTAATAGGAACGCATTTTCTCCTTAGGAAACATCCAGGATATAAAAAGCAGACATTGTATGGATTCAGCTGTCTCAGCAATACAAACTAATAGGAATCAAACCAAAACCATCAAGAGACAGCACACATGCCAGGGCTATATATTAAAAGCCACTAGTTTATTGAAAGCACTTTCGCTTTGGTCATCCAACAGTTCTTCAGACATTAAAACATTTAATCATTCAATCACCATTTAAAACCAAAATGTGCCAGTCAAAGACAAAAGCTCATAAATGTCACAATGACGTGTATATGCACATATAAATAACAAAAGCATGATAAAATAACTAAATAATATGCATAGATAAACTTATTAAAATAATTGTTAACTACGTATCACATGAAACATATCAACGATCATCCTTGTAAAGAGATTAACCTCAGCCCTAATAAAGGCCACTCAAAAATTCTCAGTTTTACCAAACGAATAACATTGCTTCTGTAAGTCAAACACATAAGCGATCAAAATAGACCTGAAGTTATGTCTAAAAAGCATATGAAAAAACTGTAACTAAATTATAAAAATACATACGTGCAATTTGTCACCTTAATCCGTTCATTCAAGTTTGAGCGCGAGACAGAACAAGGAAAGAAATAGTGTAACATACAAAACATTCCAAACTTAATAGATTGTTGACACATATCAGATCAGAGATAACAGTTAAAATGCTTGCAAAAAACCGGTGTGTATACCATTATACCGGGAGATCACAAAACGGGAAACCAGCTCAGACCTGACTGAGCGGATTAAGCTGAACAATTGCACTTATGCATTTTTATAATTTAGTTACAGTTATGGTTATGCTTTATGCTTTAGACATAACTTAAAGTCCATCTATTTTGATCGCATATGTGTTTGACTTACAGAAGCAATGCTATTCGTTTGGTAAAACTGAAAAATGTTGAGTGCCCTTTATTAGGACTGAGGTTAATCTCTTTTCGAGGATGATCATTAATATATTTCATGTGATATGTAGTTAACAATGAATTTTAATAAGTTTATCTGTGCATATTGTTTAGTTATTTTATCATGCTTTGTTATTTATATGTGTATATACACATCATTGTGACGTTTATGAGCCTTCGTATTCGATTGGCACATTTTAGTTGTAAATGTTGATTGAATGATTAAACGTTTTAATGTTTGAAGAAGCGGTGGATGAACAATGCGAAAGCACTTACAATAAAACTTCTGGGTTTTCATATATATAGCCCTGGGTATGTGTGTTGTCTCTTTATGGTTTTGGTTTGATTCCATAGGAAACATAATAAAACTGAATTTAGATAGAGAGACAAGCCCCAAAATACACATATGCACACACCTCTCTATATTGTATCTTTCTCTTACACACATACCACAATATTGTGCTTGGCCATCATGTTAACAATTTTACAAGAGCATGTCTGCATGGAGGAAGTCTGAAAAATCAGGTTACCTTTAAACTGGAAAACAATTTCATACTGTATGCATGTAGGCTCAAGTTGGGTTGGTTTAACCAAACTAATGAAAAGTATTTTAACTAGAAATCACTACGGTAGAGGTACATGTGAGAGAGTGAGTGACAGCAAAAGTAAACACTGGAATTGGAGTCAAGTCACATTCTCGGGTACAAAACACCAGACTGTGCTTACCCGTCCACAGGCCATTCTGTGCATCAGACACAATTAAAACACTCACTAGTAGAATGTTCAACTTTAATGACTACAAACATGTAAGACTTTCGGCATAAGCTCATGTCTCAACTGTTCCTGATTTTGCCTGAGATTTTTGCCGTGTCCCTTATCAAAGTTTTGCTTTTCTGGTAAATTCCTGAAGATTATAATTACACAATAATCCCAGGCATTAGTGCATCGGTAATTGTGTTAACTTTCTAAGTAGGTTAGAGTAACATTTTAAAAATGTCCCTGATTTGGGTTTTTTTCTCCATTATTTTTGACTTTGTCCAGAATTCTTGAGGAAAGGTGTTGTGAGGTCTGAACAACCCCGGTAAGTATTGAAAACTTCCTTCTCTGATTTAACTCATGTTTGGTATCAAAAAGAAGAGAAGAATTAAGGTGCAATAAATCCACGAAGGAAAAGAAAAAAAAAGGTTTACCTGTGATTGCATTACACTGTCATGTTGTTAACTCAATAAGCGTTTGCTGGCTATTGATGTAACTTGCTCTGGGAACACTGCAAATTGTGGGTGTATGTACATGATTGCGTGTATAAATATGCGTTTATGAGCATGTATGTGTCTTGTCTGTCTTTTCAATAACAGGGGCATACCCATACCATTTCACTGCTCAGATATTTACCCGGGATGCATCACAGTTCTGACGTTAATGTTTTTGGTCAGGTCACAATGTTGTTGTGGTTGTTACTTTTGGCTTTTCCAGGTTAGGGGTCGCCACCGCAGAACTCCGGTCCGCTAATGATTGGCAGTTAATTTTTACGTACCAAGTTGCCCGCCCTGACGCACACCCTTCAACGAAGGTACGCCCATTCACGCATGTCTCCACGCAGAAGACGCTCTGAGAGTCAAACCGGACAGCGTCTTACTGTGAGGTGACAACGCTACCGCAGCACCACCACCGCGGAAATAGGTCAGGTCACAATATATTAAAGAAAAATATTGATTGATTCATCAATTCCTGATTTAACAAACTCATTTAATTGAGTCCTAGCATGGGGAAGATAGGGCTTGCCCCTCTGCAGGGCTCTTGTTAACTCTTGGAAGGAAGATTTCCTGAGTTGTGTTCGATAAATGAGGATCAGCGTATTTTGACTCGATGAGCAGTAATTAAACAAAACAAAACAAAAAAAAAATCAAATAATCTATATCCACACTTGTAAAAAAAGTAGACAGCACAAACACCCACCAGGGCAGAAACTAATAAAAGAATGTTGACACCCCAAAGTCCAGTAGGTTTTTAGCACTAGAAAATTGACAAAAGAGTGGAATAAAATGGAGGTTTAATATTTATATTTATTTTTACATTTATTTTTACATTTTTATGAAATGTGATGTAAGGATAGTTTTTAAATTAAGAATTGTTGCAGTTTGTATTTTTAAGGGTGGGAGGGGTTTGCTTTATGTTTTATCCTATTGGAGTGTGCTGGGGGATATATAACAGTGGATACAATGGTGTTCCTTTGTAAACTAAGACTCTGATGATGCCTATGTGTTTGGCGAAAGCATTCTTCAATGCTTAGTCTTTTTTTGTGTTTTTGCCTGGACATTAAAGCTGTGTTTTTGCAAAACCTGCTTGTGGTACTGCTGTGAGTCAACTTCGTCGGTGACCTACTGGACTTTGGGGTGTCAACATTCTTTTATATCCACACTTGTGTTTACAGCTAAAAATCTCTTTTCATAACCATACTTAAGAAAAACACCATGTGAGCTCGCTTAATTAAACTGCAACTCAAGAAAGAAGTGTGAACTTGGCTTGTATACCTCCGCATTGAACAGATGCCATGTTCACACTTCTTCTTGATAGTCTCTGCTTTTTCTCCCAAAAGGATCATATATTATTAAATGGGCATTTAAAACTGAGATCTTACTAAAAGGTTGCTTAAACCTGAGATATTCTTTTCATCATCTAACTGGACTCTTAATTTAGTGAAATGAAACCATTTTCAACACATTTGTTGTTACCTTAGAGTCATTAGTTTGTGCCAAGAAAATATTTTAACTGTTCTACTTCAATTGTTCTTTCATACTAGGTTTGGATTCTTCTGTTTATATCTTCTATAGGAAGCTCTTCTGTTATGGGAAGTTGTTGATTTTGCCACCTCTTTTTAAAGGGACACAGACACGCACACACACACAAACACACACACACACACGCTCACACATACACACACATACACACACACACACTCATACAGGCACACAGACACACACACACACACACTCGTAGGCATGCAGGCACACAGGCGCGCAGACACACACATACGCACTCAGACACACACACACACACACACACACACACACACACACACATCTTTCTCCCTCTCTCTCTCTCTCACTCTTTCTTTCTCACTTGGTTTCTGAGATTGCAAAGAACTTCTGTAACTTTTTTTTGTGTGTGGAAAATAAATCTTGCTCTGTTCTATTTGATGCACAAATATTAGCATCAAAGCTTTATACCTCGCCTTAATGACTATGAAGAAGCCTTATGCATTCCAAAAAACTCAAGACAAAATTGTATGATGGTGAAAAGGAAGCTATCCCGTCATATCTCTGTAGGGTTTAAGTGACTGTTCAAGGTTCATTAAAACAAGCTATCAGCTCAAGACTTATACAGCATACATTATATGCTCATCATAACCGTCAAGTCTGCATCATTTGCCTTTCATTGGTTGGATCTATTGTCTTACCAACTGCTTGGCATATTGTAACATCTGATCATTTACTCACATCATGCCTGTAAATAATGTAAAATCAAAAATAAGACTGTCAGTTATTCTGTGAATGAAGCACTGATCGTCAAGTAACCCAGGGTAAGATTAATGAGTACTTACTCTAACTATGTCATTTTTATTTGATTACCAGTCCTTCTCCTGCAGGTCTTTCTTCCTTGAGTATAAGGAGTGGATTGCCATCTTCTGACACTTGAAGGTTTATGAGTGTCTAGGACTTGCCTTACAGTCTGAAAACTTGTAAGGGAGCCCATCTGAGCTTATATTTAGCAGACACACTATAACAATAAGAAAGTCATTGACAGCCCTTTCACAGTTTGCACACTTGAGGAAAATGCCAGAGATAAGCTTCCATTTTCATAAAGTATTTTTATTTTATTTTATTTTACATTTGTTGACCGGGCTAGTCTAACTGGATATATGTCCATTTTCAGTAGAGGCCCGGGGAGATAAGCTCCAAGTCATGAATAAAATACAAATAACAAATTACAAATACAAATACAAGTAACAAATTACAAACTACAAAAAGGAAAAAAAAATCGTAAGAGAAAAAAAATAGCAAAAATATTAAAAGATATAATAAAAATAACCAAGCAATGGTAATATGTGCAGTAAGGCATAGAGGTTAGCGATGGGTTTGTAAAGAGGACAAGAGTCATAAACAGTGCAAAAAGAAGGTACAGGGACTAATTACAAGTAAAGACAATAGTGGAGAAAGGAAGTTAGTTGTGAAGAGATTTTACAAGCATTAATTAGAAAAAAAGGTATATAAGGAGAAGTGAAATGATGCCTAATAGGGAGACATGACAGAAGTATAGTAAGAAGGAAGATGTAACAGTGGATATTAAGCACAAGATAGGCAAGGTCAAGTATAAACAGAGAGATGGCTAGTCTGATTTGGTACAGGGACGTAGCCAGTATGATGTGAGGTAAAGTTTAAATCTGTTTTTGAAGAGTGATAAGGAAGTAAGTGAGGAGAGATCATTAGGGAGAAGATTCCAGGATTTACCTACAGTATAAGAGAAGAGAGAATCCCCAGCCTTGTTATTAGATTTGGAGGTGTGTATAAGAAGTTTGTGTGAGGAGCGCAGATACTTCAGATTTTTATAGGGGGTAATGAGGCTAGATAAACTAGGAGTATTAGAAGGTTTGTAAAGAATGTTCTGGGCAATGGTTAATTGGTAAAATTTAATCAGGTGTTGTAGTTCTAACCATCCTAGCTGATTTAGATTTATACAATGGTGTGTTCTAAATGGGCTTCCTGTTGCAAATCTTGAAATGTTATTATAGGACAATTCCAATTTGCTGAAGACAGTCTTGGATAGATTAGTAAAAATAGGAGAAGTGTAAAGGAGTGTACAGATCAAATGACTGTGCACTATAGTAATTTTGGCAGTAGGAGAAAGGAAGGGTTTAATCCTATAGAGTGCTGATTTATTTGTTGACAGTCTTTATAGTATTGTTGATATGGATGTCGAAGTTCAGATTATTGTCAATGGTGACATCTAGAAGTTTAGTGGTAAAGCCTGGAGATATTATGGTACCATTGGTGGATGTCACAGAGAAATGAAGAGGAGAGGACTTTTGAGTAGGAGTGAAGAGGAGGAGTTTGGTTTTCCTTGGGTTCAGAAGAAGGCAACGCTGAGTGAACCATTGTTCTACTATGTTGAATACCTTCTGGGTGAGAGAGTGAAGGTCTTGGGAGGATGTGGCTGTGCATAGTAGTGTGGAGTCATCAGCATATTGTATGCAAGTGGCTTGGGGGATAGCTAGTTGAAAGTCATTTATACATATGGAGAAGAGAAGAGGTCCTAGTATGGACCCCTGGGGGAAGCCTATGGTAATGGGTAGATGGGTGAATAGAGTGTTATGCCATAGTACTGCTTGCTGCCGTTTGTCAAGGTAGGATTGGAACAATTTTATGAAAAGTGGGTCTAACGACAGAGATGTTAGTATGTTTATGAGAATCTGGTGGTTTACTGTGCCAAATGCTTTCGACAGTTCAATAAATAAAGCAGAAGAAAGATTATTTAGGTTTCATTGTTTGTTGATGTAATCAGTAAAGGAAAGGAAGGCAGTGGTAGTGCTGTGTGTGGGTCTGAAACCATGTTGACAGTTGGAAAGTAAATTGTTTTCAATTAAGTGGTGGAGTAATTGCCTGTGGATACATTTCTCCATAATCTTAGCTAATGGAGAGAGTAGGGCAATAGGGTGATAGTTTGATAGCTCAATGGAGTGTCCTCCTTTATGCAGGGGGATAACATGGGAGACTCTCCATAAGGTGGGGATGTGACCTTCGCTTATAGTTCTATTTATCAATATGGAAATAGGGTAGACAATAGCATTGGAGGATAACTGTAGAAATTCAGAAGGCAGTTGGTCTGCTGAAGGAGAGCATGGTTTCAGTTTATTCAAAGGGTTTTGAATAAGTTTGGTTGGGACTGGTTGGAACTGAAAAGGAGGGGGTGGGGTTGAAG